>NC_135979.1:8468784-8518784 GCF_053455715.1 Rhinoraja longicauda | reverse complement strand
TGCTGATCATTTATATGTTTGCATTTGTTGACTTTGCATTTTATTTTACAGACAAATCCCCCGTTTGAAAGCAGTCTTTTTTTTATTCTTCTTTTGCCTCTCCCCCCCCCCCCCCCCCCCCCTCTCTCTCTCTCTCTCTCTCTCTCTCTCTCTCTCTCTCTCTCTCTCTGCAAACAAAAGGGAGGGGGGAGAGAGTGGGGGGAAAGATTACTGCTTTGCAAAAACATGCCAAAGGGGATCTCTCCTGCCCCTGGCAGGGGTATCATTAGGGTGGTCTCCAGCTCTCAGAAAAAAGTTGTTAATATGGAAAATGGAGGCACGGGCTTATGCAGTCCCCAGGTCCCAAATATACCTTATTTAACTCAGAATGCAGGGGCAATATACTCTGACCACAGTGGGGACTGTCTGTACACGACCCCTCAAGGACCTGAACTCAGAACAATAAGGCGTATCACAGGACGGTTGCCGGTAAGTGGGATTTAATCATTTATATAAATTCACTTGGAAATAAACGTGCTGTTGTTGGTGGTGGTGGCTTGCTTGGATGCTGCAAATCCCCAGGAAAAATGTAGCCTTTTATTATTTTTAATAATCCATTTTATGGCAACAAAATGCTAAATGTTTGCATATTAACTCTACGTGTTTTGCGTTGGTTGTGGGGAATGCAACCAGTTCTGGTTTCGCTTTCAGTAGGCGGCTGATTGCAAATGCATTAAAAAAAAAATTAAAGGTAAAATGTAATTTCTCATTAATATGCATTTGTTTTCAAAACGCCTTGTCGTTTTTCCTTGTGGGTCATTAAACTGTCACTGTCATCATGTTGATGATCATGTTGGTGGTCCCAAGTCTTCAGGCCTCGGTGAAGACTTTGTAAATGTTTATTTTTTTGGGCTGTGTGGGTCAAAGTTAAACTGGGGGGACTTTGCATTGGTGTATTGTGGTTGAGATAAAGGCGTGTGGTCGTCAAACCAGGGGGCTCTTGTCACTTTAGTCGTGCAGAAAACCTTCAGTCTCTCATCAAATAATATGAATTGGGGGAGGGGAGGATATCGCTCAAACAAAACGTCACCAACTTCCAACGATAGACGTTTCTAACAGGGGTTGGAGTTACCAGTACTGTACAGAAATTGAAAGCAAAGCACAGAAAACTCAAGCTGACAAATGTTCTATAAAGAAAAGGTTGAAGTTGACTTTTCTTTCATCACCTTTCTTTAAATTGTAAATGCAACTTGTTAGATTTAAACGAATTAACGTTGCTGAATTATTGAACTCTTTATTGTTCCTTCACAAAATGCTGGAGTAGGGTCTGAAGCATCACGAGTAAATCTGCCTGCTCCCTGTCCCACTGAATTCATTTCCATGTACCTCGACTCCATCCTATCCCCCCTGGTCCAATCCCTTCCGATCTGTGTGAGGGGATCAGTCTGAAGAAGGGTCTCGACCCGAAGCGTCACCCATTCCTTCTCTCCTGAGATGCTGCCTGACCTGCTGAGTTACTCCAGCATTTTGTGAATAAATACCTTCGATTTGTACCAGCATCTGCAGTTATTTTCCTATACTCTTTATTGTTCCTTAGTCCTCATCTGTCCCCATCCACTCTACTCCACCAATTTCTTCCCTGCTGTTTTTTGAAATTTTCCCAATTAACATTTTTGTTTTAATAGGGAATTTTTAAATGGTATTATTATTGATCTTTGGGGGGTGGAGGGGCAGATTGATCAGAAACCTAAATTGATCACCTTAGAAAGATAGACACAACATGCTGGAGAAGCTCGACGGGACAGGCAGCATCTCTGGAGGGAAGGAATGGGTGACGTCTTGGTTCGTGACTCTTCTTAAGACTCTTTGTGGTAAAGATGAGGGAGTGGGGGGGCCTGGAAAACGGAGGTCGTTGAAAAGACAAAGGGTGTGTGAGGTGTCTTGGACACAGATCGGGAGGGATTGGACCTGGGGGGGATAGGATGGAGTCGAGGTGCATGGAAATGAATTCAGTGGGACAGGAGCAGGCAGATTGACTCCAGTTTTCTCCAGATGCTGCCTGACCCAATAGACAATAGGTGCAGGAGTAGGCAATTCAGCCCCACGAGCCAGCACCGCCATTTACTGTGATTATGCACAATCAGCACAATGTTCCTGCCTTCTCCCCATATCCCCTGACTCCACTGTCATTAAGAGCTCTATCTAACTCTCTCTTGAAAGCATCCAGAGAATTGGCCTCCACTGCCTTCTGAGGCTAAGAATTCCACAGCTTCACAACTCTGAGTGAAAAGGTTCTTCCTCGTCTCCGTTCTAAATGGCCTACCCCTTAGTCTTAAACTGTGGCCCTGGTTCGGGACTCCCCCAGCATCGGGAACATGTTTCCTGCCTCTAGCGTGTCCAATCCCTTAATAATCTTATATGTTTCAATAAGATCCCCTCTCATCCTTCTGAATTCCAGAGTATACAAGTTCTGACCCGCTGAGTTACTCCAGCATTTTGTGTCTGTCTCTGGTGTAAACCAGCATCTGCAGGTCGTTCCTACTCAATGGATCACCTATTCTTAAGAAGGGTCTTGACCCGAAATGTCACCCATTCCTTCTATCCAGAGATGCTGCCTCTCCTGCTGGGTTACTCCAGCTTCTTGTGTCTATCTTCAATGTAAACCAGCATCTGCAGTTCCTTCCTATACGAGCCAGGCAGCATCTCTGGCGAAAAAGAATAGGTGATCCATTGTGCAGGAACGACCTGCAAATGCTGGTTTACAATGAAGGTAGACACTAGATGCTGGAGTAACTCAGCGGGATGGGGGCAGCATCTCTGGATAGAAGGAATCATATCATATCATCATATCATATATATACAGCCGGAAAACCGGCCTTTTCGGCCCACCAAGTCCGTGCCGCCCAGCGATCCCCGTAAATTAACACTATCCTACACCCACTAGGGACAATTTTTACATTTACCCAGCCAATTAACCTACATACCTGTAGGTATGTTTTGGGTGACGTTTTCGGGTCGAGACCCTTCTTGAAGACTGAAGAGCTGCAGATGCAAGTCAAGAGTCTCGATCCTCCAGAGATGCTGCTTGACCCGCTGAGTAACTCAGCGGGACAGGCAGCATCTCTGGAGAGAAGGAATGGGTGACGTTTTGGGTCAAGGCCCTTCTTCAGACTTCTTGTGTAGGCTGCTAAGACCGCCATCAGTGTTTACTACTCTCTGTTTTCAAATCATTTCATTATCTTGTCCCTCTCAAATTTTCCTCTGCCTTATTTCTCAGAAGGTTGTCCTCCGGTTTTGATGTTGAGGCAATTTGATGTCAAGTTTGTGTTACATAAACTCCTGTGTAGATACTGGAAGTACTTTAGTAGGCCAAAGGGTTTATGTAAATGCTTGTTATCATCTGCACACATAAGGAGTGATCTATTTCTGGTTTATAAGATGAATGTAAATAGCCAGTGGGTCTCGCCCTAGCTAGTTGGCACGTTTCAAACTGATATAGAATTGAGAGGCTTGTTTACATTGTTAGCAACATTTGGACATCAAAGATAGACACAAAGTGCTGGAGTAACTCAGTGGGTCAAGCAGCATCTCTGGAGGATCGAGACTCTTCTTGACTTGCATCTGCAGTTCCTCATTTCTACATTTTGAACTTTCAAATTTTGTTTTGAACCTCTATGCGCGTGACGTTCTAATTGACCAATGTTAAATAAAAGCGCTGGAAAGTTCAACAGGGAATGGTATAATTTGGGCAAAAGGGAGTGTCGTTTGGTTTTGGAGGAAGATGCTGGGGGTGGGCACCGAGGGAAGTGGGACTAGTTTGTGTCGTGTAAGGGAGACATGTATTTCTGCGCTGCCTTTCACACTGTTCCAAAGCAGTGCTCCTTGGCGTGTGCTAGTGAGGAAATCCAACAGCTACAGGGAAGGAGACGGGTGAGGTTGCCTTTTGGAAAAACTCTTGGTGGCGCAGCGGTAGAGTTGCTGCCTTGCAGCGCCAGAGACCCGGGTTTGGTCCTGACTACGGGTGCTGCCTGTACGTTCTCCCTGTGACCACGTGGGCTTTCTCCAGGTGCACCGACCAGTCTCCTCCCGCATCCCGGAGACGTCCAGGTTTGTAGGTTAATTGGCTTCTGTAAATTGTCACTGGTGTGTAGGATGGAGCTAGTGAACGGGTGATTGTTGGTCGGCGTGGGCTGATGGCCCTGTTTTATCAACTGGGTCTTCTCCAGGTGCTCCGATTTCCTCCTATAGTCCAAAGACGTATACGTTAATTGGCTTCTGTAACTTGTTCCCGGGGTGTAGGATAGAACTAGTGAATGGGTGATCGCTGGTCAGCACAGGCTTTGTGGGCCAAAGGGCCTGTTTCCACGCTGTGTCTCTAAAACTAAAACTAGAAAACTTTTTTTTTTTTAAACGACTTGCGTTTTGTGCCTAATGATGTCTTATTTCCTTGTCCCTTTTTCCCGAAATTTCCCTGGCTGTCTTTCGGCCTGGTGCATTGCACGCGTAATTCCACATTCCACCATTCCACATGGGCCGTGAACTGGGCTTGAATGTTGTCACAACCACTGTACTGTCTGGTCACAATATGTTTGTGATTCATAACAATCCCCTAAATGTGACCTTCATCTAACAGAACTGACTGATTCGGGAAGGAATCCATCTTGGATGGACTGTAGTTAATGAGCAAACTATCTCTCGCCTTCTGAGGACGTAACTAAAATGGCTGCTGGATAGTTGTTTAGTTCAGAGATACAGCGTGGAAACTGGCCCTTCGGCCCACCATGTCTGCACCAACCAGCGATCCCCGCACATTAACACTATCCAACATGCACTAGGGACAATTTAAATTTAAACCAAGCCATTTAACCTACAGTCTGAAGAAGGGTCTCAGACCCAAAATGTCACCCATTCCTTCTCTCCAGAGATGCTGCCTGTCCCACTGAGTTACTCCTGCATTTTGTGTCAACCTACAAACCTGCACGTCTTTGGAGTGTGGAAGGAATCCGAAGGTCTCGGGGGGGAAAAAAAACCCACGCAGGTCATGGGGAGAGCGTTAAATCTCCGGACAGACAGCACCCGTAATCAGGATTGAACCCGGGTCTCTGGCGCTAAAAAGCAGCAACTCTACCGCTGCCCACAGAAATAAATTAGCCCCATCTTCTCGTTTATTCTCATCCTCCCCCTCCCCACTCTCCCACTTCCCCCATCATGTGTACATCTTTAAATAGAGTGTCGGAAGGAACTGCAGATGCTGGCTTAAATCGAAGATGGACACAAAAAGCTGGAGTAACTCAGAGGGACTGGCAGCACCTCTGGAGAGGAGGAATGGATGACGTTTCAGGTCGAGGCCCTTCTTCAGACTGGTTGGGGATAAGGGAAACGAGAGATATAGACGATGATCATCATCATCATCATATATATACAGCCGGAAACAGGCCTTTTCGGCCAACCAAGTCCGCGCCGCCCAGCGATCCCCGCACATTAACACTATCCTACACACACTAGGGACAATTTTTACATTTACCCAGCCAATTAACCTACATACCTGTACGTCTTTGGCGTGTGGGAGGAAACCGAAGATCTCGGAGAAAACCCACGCAGGTCACGGGGAGAACGTACAAACTCCTTACAGTGCAGTGCCCGTAGTCAGGATCGAACCTGAGTCTCCAGCGCTGCATTCGCTGTAAAGCAGCAACTCTACCGCTGCGCTACCGTAGCGAGATGAAGAGTTGATTATTCACAAAATGCTGGAGTAACTCAGCGGGACGGGCAGCATCTCAGGAGAGAAGGAATGGGTGACGTTTCGGGTCTTCAGACTGAAGAGTTGAGATGGCCTGCTTGTAGGCTCAAGAATACTCTGGGAGCGTAAACAACAAAGATGTGAGTGCACACTGGGGTTTGTTACAGAGGGTGCCTGGTTAGGTGTGATGCTTGTATTAATGTCGCAGCTGAAAATGTTAGCAGGTCTGTGACATGGAGAGGCATTGAGTCCAACTCTCCCACACCCTGGTCCCATGAAGGTCAGACATCTAAACCACCAGTGCTGCTGTTGCTGGGGGTTTTTTTTTGGAAAGGATTTTTAAACTGGCCTCTTTCTTTGTGCTCTCTCCCTTGTTCCCACATTATGACACAGTTTTTGCTTTGATAGTTTGACGGGGGATTCCTGGAAAAATGTACACAGTATAAACTGCTCTTCCAGCAGCACAGAGAGGCCCCGAGGATTGTATTATGGCAATGCAAAGCCCGAGCCTTCAGCTTTTCAGCAGAGTAAATTTTTACTGACAAGTGTTGCTATTCGAAAGACACGGATTTTTATTGGTCCTCCTCGCATCGCTCAAATATCTCTGAAGAGCAATGTCGATGACGCAAACGTGGAAGCCGTTTCACGTTGTCCTCCAGCCTTCTGTGTTGTTCTGTGAAGAATTTCAGAGCTGCCTAAACAATGGGCTAAAAATAAGCTGCAGGAGGAACTCAGCACATCAGACAACATCTGTAAGGGGAGAAATGGACAGGCAATATTTTGGCTCAGGACCCTTCATCAGACACTGAAGAAAGGTCCTGACCTGAAACGTCCACAGTTAATTTCCTTCCACAGATCATATCATATCATATATATACAGCCGGAAACAGGCCTTTTCGGCCCTCCAAGTCCGTGCCGCCCAGCGATCCCCGTATATTAACACTATCCTACACCCACTAGGGACAATTTTTACATTTACCCAGCCAATTAACCTACATACCTGTACGTCTTTGGAGTGTGGGAGGAAACCGAAGATCTCGGAGAAAACCCACGCAGGTCACGGAGAGAACGTACAAACTCCTTACAGTGCAGCGCCCGTAGTCAGGATCGAACCTGAGTCTCCGGCGCTGCATTCGCTGTAAAGCAGCAAATCTACCGCTGCGCCACCGTGCCGCACTAGTGCTGAGTTCTGATCTGCTGAGTTCCTCTGGCAGTTTTTTGTCCATGATTCCAGCATGATTCAAGTGGATAAGTGTGAGGTTATAGACAATAGACAATAGGTGCAGGAGTAGGCCATTCAGCCCTTCGAGCCAGCACCGCCATTCAATGCGATCATGGCTGATCACTCTCAATCAGTACCCCGTTCCTGCCTTCTCCCCATACCCCCTCACTCCGCTATCCTTAAGAGCTATATCCAGCTCTCTCTTGAAAGCATCCAACGAACTGGCCTCCACTGCCTTCTGAGGCAGAGAATTCCACACCTTCACCACTCTCTGACTGAAAAAGTTCTTCCTCATCTCCGTTCTAAATGACCTACCCCTTATTCTTAAACTGTGGCCCCTTGTTCTGGACTCCCCCAACATTGGGAACATGTTGGGGGAATAAGAAGGCAGATTATTATCTGAATGGTGTCAAGTTAGGAAAAGGGGACGTACAACGAGATCTGGGTGTCCTAGTGCATCAGTCACTGAAAGGAAGCATGCAGGTACAGCAGGCAGTGAAGAAAGCCAATGGAATGTCGGCCTTCACAACAAGAGGAATTGAGTGTGGGAGCAAAGAGGTCCTGCAGTTGTACAGGGCCCTAGTGAGACCGCACCTGGAGTACTGTGTGCAGTTTTGGTCTCCAAATTTGAGGAAGGATATTCTTGCTATTGAGGGCGTGCAGCATAGGTTTACTAGGCTAATTCCCGGAATGGCGGGACTGTCATATGTTGAAAGACTGGATTGACTAGGCTTGTATACACTGGAATTTAGAAGGATGAGAGGGGATCTTATCGAAACATACAAGATTATTAAGGGGTTGGACACGTTCGAGGGAGGAAACGTTCCCAATGTTGGGGGAGTCCAGAACCAGTGGCCACAGTTTAAGAATAAGGGGTAGGCCATTTAGAACGGAGATGAGGAAAAACTTTTTCAGTCAGAGAGTTGTAAATCTGTGGAATTCACTGCCTCAGAAGGCAGTGGAGGCCAAGTCTCTGAATGCATTCAAGAGAGAGCTAGATAGAGCTCTTAAGGACAGCGGAGTCAGGGTGGTATGGGGAGAAGGCAGGAACGGGGTACTGATTGAGAATGATCAGCCATGATCACATTGAATGGTGGTGCTGGCTCGAAGGGCCGAATGGCCTCCTCCTGCACCTATTGTCTATTATCTGCATTCTCTAAACAAGGGGCATTTAGAACAAGTGAGTGAAAAGCTTGGTTGGAGGTGGGATCATGGAGCATTTTAAAGGAGGTGGAGAGGTGAAGGATGCCAATTCCAGTTCCAGACGAGACTTTAGACATTTCAGAATTTAGAGACACAAGACAGAAACGGGCCCCTCGCCCAACTGAGTCCACGCCGACCAGCGATCACCGCGTACTCTAGCCTAATCCTGCACACCAGGGACCATTTATGATTTTACCGAAGCCAATTTAACGTACATACCTGTATGTCTTTGGAGTGTGGGAGGAAACCGGAGCACGCGGTCACAGGGAGAATGTACCAACTCCGTACAGACAACATTCGCAGTCTTCATCGAACCCAAGACTCTGGCGCTCTAAGACAGCGACTTTACCGCTGTGCCACCGACCGGGCAGCTACCACTAGATCTAAAGCAGTTGGAGGTGGAAGGCTCTTTCTAAAATCATTATGGAAGCAGGTGGTGCTTGTTTGTACGAGGTGACAATGGGATCTGTTGAGCCAGACAGGGAAAAATTGTAGTCCTTGTCCACATTATTACTGCAGTGCAGTTAGGTAGAGGGTTCCTGCATCCCCACCTAACAAGCGGCATGGCGGTGCAGCGGTAGAGTTGCTGCCTTGCAGCGCCGGAGACCCGGGTTTAATCCTGACCACGGGCGCTGTCTGTACAGAGTTCATACTTTCTCCCCTTGACCTGCGTGGGTTTTCTCCGAGATCTTCTGTTTCCTCCCGCACTCCAAAGACGTACAGGTTTGAAGGTTAATTGGCTTGGTATAATTGTAAAATTTTTGCGGGTGTCTGTCTGTCTGTGTCTGTCTGTGTGTGTCTGTCTGCCTGTGTGTCCGTCTGTGTGTGTCTGTCTGTGTGTGTCTGTCTGTCTGTGCGTCTTTCTCTCTCGCTGGTCGGCGTGGACTCGGTAGGCCGAAGTGCCTGTTTCTGCTCTGTATCTCGAAACTAAACTAAAACAAGATGGGTGACATGGCATTTCTGCATCGAGCGAGCCCGCAGGGAATGTTCAGGCTGTTGCTTTTCTTTCCCTTGCACCTGGTCCCCTTGTCCTGGGTAAATGAGGTCATAAGTTGGAGATGTGCTGCAAAATAACAAAAGGCCTTCCTGGCGTGTTTCTTGTGTGTTGTGAACTGCGGCCCTGGTGTATTTGCCATGCAGGGAGGGAATACTCATTGTGACGTGTCTATTCCCAATCAAGGAGCTACTTTTATTTCCCCCCTCTGATGTCAAGCCTTGGGTGTTGTTGGAAAATACACATCCAGGCATCTGTAGAGTGTTTTTGCACAGTTCTGCCTTGTGCCTAATCGCTGATGAAAAGGCTTGAAGAAGGATCTCCTGTTCTTTGTCCCCAGAGATGCTGCCTGCCCCGCTGAGTTATCCTGGCTTTTACGTGTCTATCTTCGTTGTAAATTCTTGTTAACAGCAGGAGGCTGCCAGCGTGGAAACAGGGTCTTGGCCCAACTCGTCCACCATGCTGACCAAGATGCCCCATCTTAGCTAGTCCCATTTAGATTCAAGATTCAATTTTTTTGTCACGTGTACCAATTAAGGTACAGTGAAATTTGAGTTGCCATACTACGTAAAAACCACCCAGACACACAGCCACATAAAATAACAGTTAACATAAACACCCACCACAGCGGATTGCACATTCCTCGCTGTGATGGAAGGTAATAAAGTTCAATCATCTTCCCCCATTGTTCAGCCGCGGTCGGGACTGTTGAACCATCCACGGTCACCGCTGCCGACGGTCCGAGCCCTTGTGTCGGGATGATCGAATCTCCGGCATCGGGACGGATTGAAACGCTCTCCGCGGCATGGACCTAAGTTTGCCTACGTTTGGCCCATATCCCTCTAAACCTTTCCCATCCAGTTTCGACTGTACCCATGAACCTGCAGTAGTTATTACACGGCTGGTGTTTAGTTTCTGGTCAGAAATCCTTCCGGGATGTTAGAAGGTAGATAATGGGATGTGGCGATGCCACATTGAGCGGTGAGGGGAGGCATTACGGCTATTGTTATTGTAGGAGCTGGGCAGTCTATTTACTGGTGCAGTTTGAGCAATGTTCATTGCTCCAAACCGGAACGTTTCTACACGTGCACCCAAGTTGCCTCATCTCCCGAGTAGTTGCATTCATGAGCATCTTTGCTCTGACTTTATGAAGAGTGGAATGTTATAGTTGCAGCAGTGGTCTTGTGGGCATTTCCCCCGACAAACACTCGTGGCAATATCTTGGGAATGAAATGTCGAGCTCTGGTGGCCACTATTACCCTGCCTGCAGGGGATGTGACACAGGGAGGCACGATCGTGCAGAGGTGGAGTTGCTGCCTTGCAGTGCCAGTCCGGATTCCACTAGTGGTGCTGTCTGTACGTTCTCCCTGTGACTCGTGGACATTCTCCGGGTGCTCCGGTTTCCTCCAACACTCCAAAGACGCATGGGCTTTGTAGGTCAATTGGCTTCGGTAAAATTGTGAGTTGTCCCTAGGGCGTAGGATAGTATTAGACTCAGTTGGCCGAAGGGCCTGTTTCCGTGCTGTATCTCTGAACTAAACTAAACTCTCTCCTTGTGTAGGAAAACAACTGCAGATGCTGGTACAAATCGAAGGTATCACAAGAAGCTGGAGTAACTCAGCGGGTCAGGCAGCATCTCGGGAGAGAAGGAATGTCTTTCTCTCCTGAGATGCTGCCTGACCCGCTGAGTTACTCCAGCTTCTTGTGATGAACTCTCTCCTTGCACCTTCCCTGCGGTGGTTCTAAAAGTTGCCGGAGAGTTTCCCCCACTTGATCTCTTTGATTCTGGGGACCACTGGAGAAGGTCAAGTTGCCTCTTGCTCTTTGTCCACCATGAGGTTGGCGTGCACGCCGGGCTCTTGTCCTGGTGGAAAACGTGTGCCCGCGGATCTGTCGGGTAATTATCCATCACCGGCCATGATTGCACGTGGGATGGACAATAGACAATAGGTGCAGGAGGCGGCCATTCAAGCCAGCACCGCCAATCAATGTGATCCTGGCTGATCATTCTCAATCAGTACCCCGTTCCTGCCTTCTCCCCATACCACCCTGACTCCGCTATCCTTAAGAGCTCTATCTAGCTCTCTCTTGAATGCATTCAGAGAATTGGCCTCCACTGCCTTCTGAGGCAGAGAATTCCACAGATTCACAACTCTCTGATTGAAAAAGTTTTTCCTCATCTCCGTTCTAAATGGCCTACCCCTTATTCTTAAACTGTGGCCCCTTGTTCTGGACTCCCCCAACATTGGGAACAAGTTTCCTGCCTCTAACGTGTCCAACCCCTTAATAATCTTATACGTTTCGATAAGATCTCCTCTCATCCTTCTAAATTCCAGTGTATACAAGCCTAGTCGCTCCAGTCTTTCAACATGTGACAGTCCCGCCATTCCGGGAATTAACCTAGTAAACCTACGCTGCACGCCCTCAATAGCAAGAATATCCTTCCTCAAATGTGGAGACCAGAACTGCACACAGTACTCCAGGTGCGGCCTCACTAGGGCCCTGTACAACTGCAGAAGGACAGAAGGGATGGGTTTAGAGTTTTAACATAACATAACACATAACAACACTTTATTGTCACTCGGCACAACACCGAGCGAAATTTCAGCAGTCACACAAAATACAGCAAAAAGAAAAGAACACAGGACACCCGACCCGAACACAAACATCCATCACAGTGACTCCAAACACCCCCTCACTGTGATGGAGGCAACAAAACTTCCCCTCTCTTCCCCCCGCACCCACGGACAGGCAGCTCGACCCCTACCGAGGCAAACGACACGCACAGCCCCCGCAAGGGGATGGAAGGCCCCCCGGCCGAGCCGCCCCGGGCACCGAAACGTCCCGCGGCCACACCGGGCGATGTTAAGTCCAACGGCCGAGCCGCACCGGGCACTGAAACGTCCCGCGGCCGAACAGCGCTGACGATGTTAAGTCCAGCGGCCAAGCCGCACCGGGCACTGAAACGTCCCGCAGCCACACCGGGCGATGTTAAGTCCAGCGGCCAAGCCGCACCGGGCATTGAAACGTCCCGCGGCCGAGCCGCACCGGGCACTGAAACGTCCCGCGGCCACACCGGGCACTGAAACGTCCCGCGGCCACACCGGGCGATGTTAAGTCCAGCGGCCAAGCCGCACCGGGCATTGAAACGTCCCGCGGCCGAGCCGCACCGGGCACTGAAACGTCCCGCGGCCACACCGGGCACTGAAACGTCCCGCGGCCACACCGGGCGATGTTAAGTCCAGCGGCCGAGCCGCACCGGGCACTGAAACGTCCCGCGGCCGAGCCGCACCGGGCACTGAAACGTCCCGCGGCCGAACAGCGCTGACGATGTTAAGTCCAGCGGCCAAGCCGCACCGGGCACTGAAACGTCCCGCGGCCACACCGGGCGATGTTAAGTCCAGCGGCCAAGCCGCACCGGGCATTGAAACGTCCCGCGGCCGAGCCGCACCGGGCACTGAAACGTCCCGCGGCCACACCGGGCACTGAAACGTCCCGCGGCCACACCGGGCGATGTTAAGTCCAGCGGCCAAGCCGCACCGGGCATTGAAACGTCCCGCGGCCGAGCCGCACCGGGCACTGAAACGTCCCGCGGCCACACCGGGCACTGAAACGTCCCGCGGCCACACCGGGCGATGTTAAGTCCAGCGGCCGAGCCGCACCGGGCACTGAAACGTCCCGCGGCCGAGCCGCACCGGGCACTGAAACGTCCCGCGGCCGCACCGGGCGATGTTAAGTCCAGCGGCCGAGCCGCACCGGGCACTGAAACGTCCCGCGGCCGAGCTGCGCCGGCAATGTTAAGGCCCGCAGCCGAGCCGCACCGGGCACTGAAACGTCCCGCAGCCGAGCTGCGCCGGCAATGTTAAGGCCCGCAGCCGAGCCGCACCGGGCACTGAAACGTCCCGCAGCCGAGCTGCGCCGGCAATGTTAAGGCCCGCAGCCGAGCCGCGCCCCGGGGAAGAGACCTAATAAAATAAAGGTTTCCCCCCACCCCACCCCACACCCCCACCACACACCCCCACCACACATACACAGCCAAAAACAGAAACAAAAACCATCCCAACACCGACACAAACAAAAAAAAAGAAAAAAAGACAACAGACTGCCAGAGAGCCGCAGCCGTTAGGCGCAGCCAACTCCTCCCTGACCTGAAGGAGACCGTGAAGCAACCAGGAATGAAACAGGGAGCCATCTGGATCATTGATGTCCTGTAGGGAAGGGAATCTCTCACACACACCCACATCACTGACCTTTGAAAGCCTTGCCTGTTTTGCACTGCCCATTGCACGCTGCATCTAGTGTCAAGCATGCATGCAGCCAGCTTAGAGCTGTACGATGCTGACATACACGAGTGGTTTCTGGTTCTGCCAAGGGTCATGTTCAAGAATAGAATGCCAGGCCACGAGGTTGCAGGCCTTATGCTTGCAATGTATTCAAGAGAGTTGGATAATGCTCTTCGGTCTGATGGAACCAAGGGATTGAATTGAATGGAATACATTTTATTGGCTAATATATACATACAAGGGATTTGCCGTGGTACTTTGTTCGCAAGTAACAACACGACATATAGTAGACAAGTAAGAATTAAAAAAATTATTATTTATACATGTGAAGAATGAAGTAAAATACCAGAGCAAAAGGAGGCTACAGCCTTTTGGCTGTTGAATAGAACTACTGCGCGCGGGGAAAAAAGCTGTTTTTGTGTCTGGCTGTGGCTGCTTTGACAGTCCGCAGTCGCCTTGCAGAGGGAAGTGCTTCGAAGAGTTTGTGGCCAGGGTGAGAGGGGTCAGAGATGATCTTGCCCGCTCGCTTCCTGGCCCTTGCAGTGTACAGTTCGTCGATTGGGGGCGGGGTGGGGGGGCGGAAGTTGGCAGCCAACAACCTTCTTGGCTCAGCCATGATAGAAAATGGGAACAGGATTAGGCCATTCGACCCTTCAAAGGGGGAGAGGAAGAGAGGGACAGAGGAACTATCTAAAGTTAGAGAAGGCAATGTTCATACCGCTGGGCTGTAACTCATTTTGTAGAGTAGGAGGCCAGCGGTATGAACATGACTTCTCTAACTTTAGATAGTTCCTCTCTTCCCCTCCCCCTTCCCAATTCTCCCACTGTCTCCCTGTCTCCACCTATATCCTTTCTTCGTCCCCCGTCCCCCACCCCCGACATCAGTCTGAATAAGGGTCTCGGCCTGAAACGTCACCCGTTCCTTCTCTCCAGAGATGCTGCCTGACCTGCTGAGTTACTCCAGCATTTTGCGATAACCTGGATGCAAATGTAGATGAGTTGGTTTGTAATGTTGACTGGTTTCTTCCCACGGACACTGTATGACTAGCTGAGTTTTTCCACTTTCTGTTTCTGAAGTGCAGTGTCTACAATTTGCTTCCACCCCGTAGGACAGTTGCAGGGTGAATTCCTAGCAACTGGTCCAGAGGGATTGGTGAAGGCAATTAGGCTGCTTGTGCTGTAAACGTATGATGAAGTCGTCAGCTTGGTTTATGCTTTGACCTTGTGGTTTGGTGTAGCTGAAAGGCTTTCAAAGGTCAGTGATGTGGGTGTGTGTGTGAGAGATTCCCTTCCCTACAGGACATCAATGATCCAGATGGCTCCCTGTTTCATTCCTGGTTGCTTCACGGTCTCCTTCAGATGCTAGCTTTTTAGTTCAGATTAATTTTGTTAATTAGATTTACATTCTTGTGGTAAGGTTTGGTCTCGTGCGCCTGGTGTATTGGGGTCCCTGCCTCTGGTAACACAACCAGAGTGCTACTGTTCCTGACCCAAGCCTTTCTCTAAGGATAGCCAGCTAACCTTCTATTTGGATTGCCATTCAAGTTTAATTTAGTTTAGAGGTGCCCTTCAGCCCACCGAGTCCACATTGACCAGCGATCCCTGCACACTAGAACTATCCTACACACATACACACACGCGCACACACACACACGCACACTGGGGACAATTTACAATTTTACCAAAGCCAATTAACCCACAAATCTGTACGTCTTTGGAGTGTGGGAGGAAACCGGGGCACCCGGAGAAAACCCACACAGGTCACGAGGAGAACGGCCAAACTCCGTACAGACAGCACCCGTAGTCGGGATCAAAAATGAGTCTCTGGTGCTGTATGGCAGCAACTCTACCGCTACGCCACCGTGCCCTGGTTGGCCCGGGTTGTGCGTGATACTGACTCCGGAGATATCAAAGGTCACTTTGGGTTTGAGTCAGCATTTAGTCGGGGTTCTGCAAAAAAAACGAAAAACAATGTATTTTTCAAATGCTTTATTCATCTGCAAAGTGCATGACGATTGGGTGTGTGTGATGTGGTCTGAGTTGTGGAAGCTTCACTCCCCCTGACCTCAGTGCAACACTTCCAGCCCTATCACGAGGGTGAGGATAATGTGAACAAGGGATGCAGTGCTGAAGTTTGGTTGAGATGGGGCTGAGGACAATAGACAATAGGTGCAGGAGGAGGCCATTCGGCCCTTCGAGCTAGCACCACCATTCATCGTGATCATGGCTGATCATTCTCAATCAGTACCCCGTTCCTGCCTTCTCCCCATACCCCCTGACTCCGCTATTCTTAAGAGCTCTAGCTCTAGCTCTCTCTTGAAAGCATCCAGAGAATTGGCCTCCACTGCCTTCTGAGGCTGAGAATTCCACAGCTTCACAACTCTCTGAGTGAAATTTGTTTTCCTCATCTCCGTTCTAAATGGCCTACCCCTTTATTCTTAAACTGTGGCCCCTGGTTCTGGACTCCCCCAACATGGGGAACATGTTTCCTGCCTCTAACGTGTCCAATCCCTTAATGATCTTATATGTTTCAATAAGATCCCCTCTCATCCTTCTAAATTCCAGTGTATACAAGCCTAGTCGCTCCAGTCTTTCACCATAATTGAATGAGTTGGGGTTGGATGGGGCCCAGTGGGCAAGTCTAGCAGCTGTCGTGGTCTAAGACAAAAGCCATTTGATATTAAGGAGACTTTCTGGCAAGTTAGTTTGTTTGGGACACGTGTTGCATGGGATTCTAACTGACGCTAGCACACAGACACAGACCATTTGGCTTTGCTGTTTCCTACCAGTTTTATGTTACCCACGGTCCTTCTCCGACCATCTTCCTGTTCTTTCACTGTGCACTTTTGTTACATTCTCCACTCTGACATGTTCATAAGTGATAGGAGCATAATTAGGCCATTCGGCCCATCAAGTTTACTCCTCGTGGCTGATCTATCTTTTCCTCATTATGCCATTCTCCCGCCTTCTCCCCATAACCCCTGACACTCGTACTAATCAGGAATCTATCTATATCTGCTGTAAAAAAAAAATCCATTGACTTGGCCTCCACGGCCTTCTGTGGCAATTAACTCAAGAGATTCACCACCCTCTTACTCAAGATTCAAAGTTTCAAACGATTCAAAGATGACTAAAGATGTTAAATTCACCTGAAGACAGACACGAAAAGCTCGGGTAACTCAGCCGATCAGGCAGCATCTCTGGAGAAAAAGAATAGGTGACATTTCGGGTCGAGACCCTTCTTCAGACTGAGAGTCAGGGGAAAGGGGAACGAGAGATAGAGACGGTACTTAGGAGTAATTAATGGGGTAGTAGATTGATACAGCGTGGAAACAGGCCCTTCAGCCCAACTTGCCCACACTGGCCAACATGTCCCGGCTGCATTAGCCCCACCTGCCCGCGTTTGGTCCATATCCCTCCAAACCTGTCCTATCCATGTACCTGTCTTAACTGTTTCTTAAATGATGTGGAAATACCAGACAAAAAGATACTCAAAATGGAAGATATGCACAAAGCAACGAAAATCATGGGGCACCCAATAGGCCGCTGTTGACTGCGGCATAGGTGACAAGTAGTATACAGACAGAGGAACTCACCAGGACAACAGTAAAGCTAGTACCAGGGGAGGGACGGAGAGAGAGAGAGAGGGGATGCAAGGATTGCTTGAAATTTGAGAAATCAATATTCATACCGTTGGGATGCAAGCTGCCGTTATTTGCCTCTGTTATTTTATGAAGGTTTAAACAATAAGAGGCAAGCAATACCCAGCGATAAATGTGCCAGACGGGCATCTTCAACAGCAGAAAGTGTAACCACTGCCTTTTGATGGCAGTAGAGTGATACTACTAGAGTAGGGGAGAATGTAACAAAAGTGCACAGTGAAAGAACAGGATGATGGTCGGAGAAGGACCGTGGGTAACATTACAACTGGTAGGAAACAGCAAAGCCAAATGGTCTGTTTCTGTGTGCTAGCGTCAGTTAGAATCCCATGCAACACGTGTCCCGAACAAACTAACTTGCCATTGAATGTTGAGACGTGCCAGTGATGTCTCGGGGCTTTCCATTGACCAGAACGACCAACTGGACCAGTCATGGATTATGGCCATCAAGAGCAGGTGATGAGGGACATCTCACCTGACACCAGGCTGGGTGGCGCAGCGGTAGAGTTGCTGCCTTACAACGCCGGAGACCCGGGTTCAATCCTGACTGTGGGTGCTGTCGGACTCTGGAGTTTGTATTTTTTCACCACGCCGTGGTATTTCGTCTGGGGTGGTGTGGTTTCTTCCCACAATTCAAAGACGTACAGGTTTGTACGCTAATTGGTTTGTTAAAGTTGTCCCTAGGGTGCAGGGATCGCTGGTCGACGTTGACTCGGTGGGCCGAAGGCCTGCATTTCCACGATCTGCAGAGGACAAGTCTAGCATGTGTCTGGATAGAGCTCTTAAGGATAGCAGAGTGAGGGGGTATGGGGAGAAGGCAGGAACGGGGTACTGATTGAGAGTGATCAACCATGATCGCATTGAATGGCGGTGCTGGCTCGAAGGGCTGAATGGCCTACTCCTGCACCTATTGTCTATTGTCTATAATCCTTGCTTGCATGATTACAAATCTCAAGATGCTCTGTGCCTTGCAGGACAAAACATTCTCTTGGCTTCCTTGTACACCACTAGCACACAGAGGCTGCAGCGTATATCATTTCCAAAATATTCTGCGTTGACTTTGGGCGGCACGGTGGCGCAGCGGTAGAGTTGCTGCTTTACAGCGAATGCAGCGCCGGAGACTCAGGTTCAATCCTGACTACGGGTGCTGCACTGTAAGGAGTTTGTACGTTCTCCCCGTGACCTGCGTGGGTTTACTCCGAGATCTTCGGTTTCCTCCCACACTCCAAAGACGTACAGGTATGTAGGTTAATTGGCTGGGTAAATGTAAAAATTGTCCCTAGTGGGTGTAGGATAGTGTTAATGTACGGGGATCACTGGGCGGCACGGACTTGGAGGGCCGAAAAGGCCTGTTTCCGGCTGTATGTATATGATATGATATGATATGATATGATATGACTTGGGTTTGGTCTTGGATGGTATCAGGAACCCAGGGTCTCTGTTTAAATCATTGACCCACTGCTTCCATGTAAGATCAGTCAACGGGAGGCAGATCTGACTCAGTAGCACACCATGTGTAAGAAAATAACTGCAGATGCTGGTACAAATCGAAGGTGTTTATTCACAAAATGCTGAAGTAACTCAGCAGGTCAGGCAGCATCTCGGGAGAGAAGGAATGGGCGACGTTTCGGGTCGAGACCCTTCCTCAGACTGATGTCAGGGGGGCGGGACTAAGGAAGGATATAGGTGGAGACAGGAAGATAGAGGGAGATCTGGGAAGGGGAGGGGAAGAGAGGGACAGAGGAACTATCTAAAGTTGGAGAAGTCGATGTTCATACCGCTGGGCTGCAAGCTGCCCAAGCGAAATATGAGGTGCTGTTCCTCCAATTTCCGGTGGGCCTCACTATGGCACTGGAGGAGTCCCATGACAGAAAGGTCAGACTGGGAGTGGGAGGGGGAGTTGAAGTGCTCAGCCACCGGGAGATCAGACTGGTTAAGGCGGACTGAGCGAAGGTGTTGAGCGAAACGATCGCCGAGCCTGCGTTTGGTTTCGCCGATGTAAAGAAGTTGACATCTGGAGCAGCGGATGCAATAGATGAGGTTGGAGGAGGTGCAGGTGAACCTCTGTCTCACCTGGAAAGACTCAGTCTCACAGTAGCACACCATGATCGGCACAGTGGCGCAGCAGTAGAGCTACTGCCTCAGCGCCAGAGACCCGGGTTCGATCCTGACTGCAGGTGCTGTCTGTGCGGACTTTGTACGTTCTCCCTGTGACCGCGTGGGTTTTCCCCCGTGTTCCAGTTTCCTCCTACATTCCAAAGACGTGCAGGTTTATGTTACTTGGCTTCTGTAAATTGCCCGTTGTGTGTGTGTGTGTAAGGGCATAGAACTAGTGTACGGGGAGACGCAAAATGATGGAGGAACTCAGCAGGACAAGCAGCATCTCTGGAGAGAAGGAATGGGTGATGTTTCGGGACGGTTCTGTCCCGCTGAGTTACTCCAGCATTTTGTCTTATCTTCCATTTTAAACCGGCACCTGCAGTTCCTTCCAACAGTAGTGTACGGGTGATTGGTGTCCTGCACGGACTCGGTGGGCCGAAGAGCCTGTTTCCACAATGCTGCATCTCTAAACTAAACTAAGCTAATCTCCGGGTTGACCCTATTCTAAAAATAACACATGGTCATGTTGGGGTTGGGTTTTCTTCGCCATTTCCTGGCCAGCCTTGACTCTAAACCAAAAGTTGCAAAGCCAGATTCACTGATCAATATCACATTTTTCATTTGTAAGACCTTGCCAAATATAAAAGTAGTCTCCATTCCAACACTTCAGAAGTATTCGATTGGCTGCCAAATAACTTGGGATGACTTGCTTAACTAATCCATATTCCCTCTGTGTATCTAGTTTAGTTTCACAGCGTGGAAACCGGCTCTTCAGCCCACCGAGTCCACGCCGATCGCCCGTTCACACTAGTTCTGAAGAAGGGTGTCGACCCGAAACATCACCCATTCCTTCTCTCCTGAGATGCTGCCTGACCCGCTGAGTTACTCCAGCATTTTGTGTCGACCTTCAGTTTGAACCAGCATCTGCAGTTATTTTCCTACACACTAGTTCTGTTATCCCACTTTCTAATAGAAACATAGAAAATAGGTGCAGGAGTAGGCCATTCGGCCCTTCGAGCCTGCACCGCCATTCAATATGATCATGGCTGATCATCCAACTCGGTATCCCGTACCTGCCTTCTCTCCATACCCCCCTGATCCCTTTAGCCACAAGGGCCACATCTAACTCCCTCTTAAATATAGCCAATGAACTGGCCTCAACTACCTTCTGTGGCAGAGAATTCCACAGATTAACCACTCTCTGTGTGAAAAAAAACGTTCTCATTTCGGTCCTAAAAGACTTCCCCCTTATCCTTAAACTGACCCCTTGTTCTGGACTCCCCCAACATCGGGAACAATCTTCCCGCATCTAGCCTGTCCAACCCCTTAAGAATTTTGTACGTTTCTATAAGATCCCCCCTCAATCTTCTCAATTCCAGCGAGTACAAGCCGAGTCTATCCAGTCTTTCTTCATATGAAAGTCCTGCCATCCCAGGAATCAATCTGGTGAATCTTCCCTGTACTCCCTCTATGACAAGAATGTCTCATCCACTCCAGGGCAATTTGCCGAGGTCAATTAACTTACGACCCCACGCGTCTTTGGGATGTGGGAGAAAACAGGAGGAAAGCATCGCCGTCACAAGGACAATAGACAATAGGTGCAGGAGGAGGCCATTCGGCCCTTCGAGCCAGCACCGCCATTCAATGTGATCATGGCTGATCATTCTCAATCAGTACCCCGTTCCTGCCTTCTCCCCATACCCCCTGACTCCGCTATCCTTAAGAGCTCTATCTAGCTCTCTCTTGAATGCATTCAGAGAATTGGCCTCCACTGCCTTCTGAGGCAGAGAATTCCACAGATTCACAACTCTCTTGACTGAAAAAGTTTTTCCTCATCTCAGTCCTACATGGCCTACCCCTTATTCTTAAACTGTGGCCCCTTGTTCTGGGCTAACCCCAACATTGGGAACATGTTTCCTGTGTGCAAACTCCACACAGCACCGGAGGTCAGGGTTGACCCCAGATCTCTGGCGCTGTGAGGCAGCAGCTCCACCAGCTGCACCACCGTGCTGCCTCGAACTGTCTCTTCCACCTGCGGTCGTGTGTTTTTGAATCACTGGCGAATTTGGTGTCAGTACTCTCAGTCCTTTCACCACCATCATTAAAGTAATTTATAAACACTCGCGGCTCCAAAGCCCCTCGGAACAAAGGTACGTACCTTTAGAACGGAGATGAGGAGGAATTTCTTTTGTCAGAGGGTGGTGAACCCGTGGGATTCGTTGCCACAGGCGGCTGTGGAGGCCAAGACAATAGACAATAGGTGCAGGAGTAGGCCATTCAGCCCTTCGAGCCAGCACCGCCATTCAATGCGATCATGGCTGATCACTCTCAATCAGTACCCCGTTCCTGCCTTCTCCCCATACCCCCTCACTCCGCTATCCTTAAGAGCTCTATCCAGCTCTCTCTTGAAAGCATCCAACGAACTGGCCTCCACTGCCTTCTGAGGCAGAGAATTCCACACCTTCACCACTCTCTGACTGAAAAAGTTCTTCCTCATCTCCGTTCTAAATGGCCTACCCCTTATTCTTAAACTGTGGCCCCTTGTTCTGGACTCCCCCAACATTGGGAACATGTTTCCTGCCTCTAATGTGTCCAATCCCCTAATTATCTTATATGTTTCAATAAGATCCCCCCTCATCCTTCTAAATTCCAGTGTATACAAGCCCAATCGCTCCAGCCTTTCAACATACGACAGTCCCGCCATTCCGGGAATTAACCTAGTGAACCTACGCTGCACGCCCTCCATAGCAATGGGTATTTTTAACGGGTATTTTATTTTTGACAGATTCTTGATTAGCGAGGGTGTCAGGGGTTATGGGGAGAAGGCAGGAGAATGGGGTTGAGGGGGAAAGATCGATCAGCCTTGATTGAATGGGAGAGTAGACCTGATGAGCCAAATGCCCTAATTCTGCTCCTCTCACTTGTTACAACCTGAAGCAGGCCAATTATGCCGATTCCTTTGTGTTGCCAACACCCTTTCATGCTGATGTAATGGCTCCCACTCCAGGCACATATTATCATTGGGTTGGGTTGAGTCCGTGAAGATATTTCGTCTATTGAGTCCAAAGGCCATTGAATCTGCCTTGAGCATCCCTGTGGATGGACGTTGATCCAGGGATGACAAGGTTGTCTACTCGACCACAGCACTATCTACTTGGCACACACACGGTTAAATCTTGAGGCAGATCGTATGAAGTAAAGCTCGTAGTTGCAACATAAAATGTCACACCAGCTCTGTTTCCAATTACTTGCACATTGTTATCCTTAATAGCTGTTATCCTTAATAGCATTTATAAAGGGAAAATTTGCAGTCCCATGATGAAAGAATTGCGGCACGGTGGCGCAGCGGTAGAGTTGCTGCCTCACAGCGCCGGAGACCCGGGTTCGATCCTGACCACGGGTGCTGTCTGTCTGGAGTTTGCACCTTCTCCCTGTGACCTGCATGCGTTTTCTCTGGGAGCTCCAGTTTTCTCCCACCCTCCAAAGACGTACAGTTTTGTAGGCTATTTAGCTCGGTGTAAATTGTAAATTGTCCCTGGTGTGTGTGTGCAGGATAGTGTGGGCGTGATAATAAACATAGTTGGAGAACGCTCTCAGAGCCCGTGCAAACCTGGCCAAAATCAAGGAATCTTCCTCCTTCATTGGCAGGGTTTTATGATTTTGCTTGGAGTTGGGTTTCTTTGATTCAAGGCGGAGGTGTGGGGCGTGGAAGAGGCAGGGCTTTTGTGTAGTTTTGTTGATCGAAGATATGCTGTGGGTTTTGCCCCACCTCTGTTTAATTATACGTCTCCTCTGGAGACAAGTCCGAGAATGAATTACAAACATGCACAAGGACAGGCTGGCTGTTTGAACGTTGGGTGGGAATGTTTGATATTTGTGTGCTGTTTGTATCCACTCAGTGAGGAACTCAGTGAGAGCCTGGCTCTCTGTTACCTTGTTCTTTGGCTGCAGCTCTATTGAATGTTGTGGGATTTGTGACTCCAGGTATCCCAGAAAGATTTGTGACTCCAGGTATCCCAGAAAGATTTGTGACTCCAGGTATCCCAAGCGCAGGCTCGGCGATCGCTTCGCTGAACACCTGCGCTCGGTCCGCATTAACCAAACTGATCTCCCGGTGGCCGAGCACTTCAACTCCCCCTCCCATTCCCAGTCTGACCTTTCTGTCATGGGCCTCCTCCGGTGCCATAGTGAGGCCCACCGGAAATTGGAGGAACAGCACCTCATATTTCGCCTGGGCAGTTTGCAGCCCAGTGGTATGAACATTGACTTCTCCAACTTTAGATAGTTCCTCTGTCCCTCTCTTCCCCTCCCTCTTCCCAGATCTCCCTCTATCTTCATGTCTCCACCTATATCCTTCCTTTGTCCCGCCCCCCTGACATCAGTCTGAAGAAGGGTCTCGACCCGAAACGTCGCCCATTCCTTCTCTCCCGAGATGCTGCCCGACCTGCTGAGTTACTCCAGCATTTTGTGAATAAATCCCAGAAATGGGGTTTGTGTGATGGCTCTGCACGCGGGAACAATAGAAAAACTATGCGCTTTTCATAAACCAAGGCTTTTTTTATTGATCGTCACAGTCATAGAGTGATACAATGAGGAAACAGGCCCAACTTGCCCACACCGGCCAACATGGCCCTTCTACACTAGTCCCACCTGCCTGCGTTTATCCCATATCCCTCTAAACCTGTCCTATCCATGTACCGGTCTAACTGGTTCTTAAAGTTTGAGATAGTCCCTACCTCAACTACCTCATCTGGCAGCTTCCTTATACTTCCATTGTTTGATTGGGTGCAGCATGAAACAGGCCCTTCGGCCCACCGACCACCCGTTCACACTGGTTCTATGTTATTCCAGTTTCGCATCCACCTGTGACCATGTGGGGTTTTCTCCGGGTGCTCCGGTTTCCTCCCACGCTCCAAAGACGTACAGGCTTGTAGGCTAATTGACCCGGTAAAATTGTAAATTGTCCCTAGTGTGTGTAGGATGGTGTTATGTAGGATGGCGGGGATTGCTGGTCCATGCGGACTCGGTGGGCCGAAGGGCCTGTTACCGTGCTGTATCTCTGAACTAAACTAAATGGAGGCAGGCAGCTCGGGCAAAGCAGGATCCCACAGAGAACACAGGTGGTGATTGAATAAAGGATAAATAAGGGCCAAGAAACTTGGGGGGAACTCCCTGGTGTTCCCAAGAAACGCAATAACACAAGATTCCTAGGTTTACTAGGTTAATTCCCGGAATGGCGGGACTGTCATATGTTGAAAGACTGGAGCGACTAGGCTTGTATACACTGGAATTTAGAAGGATGAGAGGGGATCTTATCGAAACGTATAAGATTATTAAGGGATTTATTCACAAAATGCTGGAGTAACTCAGCAGGTCAGGCAGCATCTCGGGAGAGAAGGAATGGGTGACGTTTCGGGTCGAGACCACGTTAGAGGCAGGAAACATGTTCCCAATGTTGGGGGAGTCCAGAACAAGGGGCCACAGTTTAAGAATAAGGGGTAGGCCATTTAGAACAGAGATGAGGAAAAACTTTTTCAGTCAGAGAGTTGTGAATCTGTGGAATTCTCTGCCTCAGAAGGCAGTGGAGGCCAATTCTCTGAATACATTCAAGAGAGAGCTAGATAGAGCTCTTAAGGATGGCGGAGTCAGGGGGTATGGGGAGAAGGCAGGAACGGGGTACTGATTGAGAATGATCAGCCATGATCACATTGAATGGCGGTGCTGGCTCGGAGGGACCGAATGGCCTCCTCCTGCACCTATTGTCTATTGACTGAGAGGCCGGCCTTGGGACGAGTGGGAAAATCTCTGCAGTGAGATTTCAAAACCAGAAACCTGTTGATTCTGGTGAGGATAGTGAAAGGCCTGGATAGAGTGGATATGGAGAGGATGTTTCCACTAGTCGGAGAGTCTAGGACCAGGGGTCAGAGCCTCGGAATTAAAGGATGTTCCTTTAGGAGGAACTTCTTTAGTCAGAGGGTGGTGAATCTGTGGAATTCATTGCCAGGGAAGGCTGTCGAGGTCGAGTCGATGGATATTTTTACAGCAGAGATATATATAGATTCTCGATTTGTACGGGTGTCGGGGGTTATGGGGGAAAGGCAGGGGAATGGGGTGAGGGAGGGAGAAATAGATCACCCATGATTGAACGGCAGAGCAGACTTGATGGGCAAATGGCCTAATTCTGCTCCTATCGCTTATGAGCTTATGAGGAAACTGCCTGTGGAAACTGTGAACTGATTTATACCAAAGGTGGACACAAAAGTGCAGGAGTAACTCAGCGGCTCAGGCAGCATCTCTGGAGAAAAAGGATGGGTGACGTTTTGGGTCGAAACCCCTCTCCGGCCTGAAGGGACCCTTCGTCTGAAGAAAGGCCCCGACTGGAAACGTCACCATCCATTTTCTCCAGAGATGCTGCCTGACCCAATGACTGTACTGCCCATTGGGTCACCTCCAGTGGGGACTCCTGTGTATTTTATCCCCCACCCCCCTTCTTAACCCTTGCTCAACGATAGGCCTAAAGTGTTGGAGTAACTCAGCGGGTCAGTCAGGCAGCATCGCATGTCTGAAGAAAAAGGGATGGGTGGCGTTTTGGGTCGGGACGGGACCCTTCTTCGGACCGTCGGAGAGAGGTTGCAGGTTGGCCTGGTTTGCTTTGTGTTTGGTGCTGGCAGCTGGTGTTATACAGAGGACGTCCCCCCTGGTCCTGCAGCGTGCATGATCAGGGGCGGCGGGAATGAAAGCCCCCCCTCCTCCACGGCGTGAGGGGCCAAGGGGGAAGGAAGGCAGCAGTCTGCATTTGCTGGAATAAGTGACAGCTGTTTCTAAACACTGGCGTGCAGTGCAGTTGGGGCCTGTCCTGCTGCACTGCAGCCCATGGTCACGGGGAGAGGTCTGTGGTTGCGATTGCTGGACCTTGGCCAGGCCAAGGAATAGACGCCTTGCCTCGCTCGCCATTATACCAACTTCCATCATTCCACATCTCTGTTTAAAACAGCTTCCCATTTTTGATTTTTCTCATTTCTTTCGGCCCTGGGTACTGTTTTATAGGGAGTCCTTTGTTCCCACCTGTAACAATCCTTTGGGTGTCTACTCAATGCAGCTCCCTTGGACAATAGACAATAGGTGCAGGAGGAGGCCATTCAGCCCTTCGAGCCAGCACCGCCATTCAATGCGATCATGGCTGATCACTCTCAATCAGTACCCCGTTCCTGCCTTCTCCCCATACCCCCTCACTCCGCTATCCTTAAGAGCTCTATCCAGCTCTCTCTTGGAAGCATCCAACGAACTGGCCTCCACTGCCTTCTGAGGCAGAGAATTCCACACCTTCACCACTCTCTGACTGAAAAAGTTCTTCCTCATCTCCGTTCTAAATGGCCTACCCCTTATTCTTAAACTGTGGCCCCTTGTTCTGGACTCCTCCAACATTGGGAACATGTTTCCTGCCTCTAATGTGTCCAATCCCCTAATTATCTTATATGTTTCAATAAGATCCCCCCTCATCCTTCTAAATTCCAGTGTATACAAGCCTAATTGCTCCAGCCTTTCAATGGGGTGGAGTTGCTGCCTCACGGCGCTGGTTCGATCCTGACTCCGGGTCAGAGTCATGTTCTCCCCGTGACCTGCGTGGGTTTTCTCCGGGAGCTCCGGTTTCCTCCCACACTCCAAAGACGTGCAGGTTTGTAGGTTAATTGGCTTTGGTGAAATTGTAAACTGTCCCGAGTGGGTGTAGGATAGTGTTAATGTGTGGGGATCGCTGGTCGGCGCGGACTCGGTGGCCTGAAGGGCCTGTTTCCACGCTATGTCTCCAAACTGAAACTAAACTAATCAAGCTGGAGTAACTCAGCGGGTCAGGTAGCATCTCTGGAGAGAAGGAATCAACCCGAAACATCACCCATTCCTTCTCTCCCGTGATGCTGCCTGACCCGCTGAGTTACTCCAGCTTTTTGTGATACCTGCGATTTGTACCAGAGTCTGTAGTTATATTTATTATTATTATTATTATCTTTTCATATTTCAGATACAGCACGGAAACAGGCCTTTTCGGCCCACCAAGTCCGCGCCGCCCAGCGATCCCCGCACATTAACAATATCCTACACACACTAGGGACACTTTTTACATTTGCCCAGCCAATTAACCTACATACCTGTACATCTTTGGAGTGCGGGAGGAAACCGAAGATCTCGGAGAAAACCCACACAGGTCACGGGGAGAACGTACAAACTCCTTACAGTGCAGCACCCGTAGTCAGGATCGAGCCTGAGTCTCCGGCGCTGCATTCGCTGTAAGGCAGCAACTCTACCGCTGATCAAGCGGTGGGGCTCCTCTGTAGAAGATGGAGGTTGTTCTGACTGCCCTTCTGTGTAATGGTTGGTGTGAGGGAAAGGGAGACTGCGACAGCGTTAGGGCCAACCTGGGGAGTACCAGCAGCAGACTGACTCCATCAAGACGTGGTACAGAACACCACAGGAGATCCTTCTTCCCTGTGGCTATCAAACTGTACAACTCCTCCCCCTCCTGTCGTGGGGTAGACTGACTCCCCCTTCTCTCTCTCTCTCTGTCTCCACCCTCTCCCCAATCTTTGCACATCCCCAATCCTTTCCACTCGTCACTTTAAATTCATGTTTTATGTACCTTGTGTTTTATGATCGTCGACAGATCAATTTACCGCCTGGGATAAATAAAGTTGTGTCGTATCGTTCTGCTCGGAGTGTGTGAGGTGATGGTTTACCTGCCACCTCTTGGTTCTGGCAAGCCATCTTTGTACTAGACTCAGTGTTGTTTGCCTTTCCCCGCGCCCTGCCCCCTACTCCCCCCCCCCCCCCCACCCCCCCGGCCTGGAGTGCCCAAGCAGCTTGTTTTCATTACAGGGTCTGAGAAGTTCCCGGTTAGTTCCTCCAGAACTAACATGCCTGTGAAATTTAAAAGTAGTTGAACAGTGAATGCTTTGGGGTGGGTGGGTGGGGGGGCTAAATCCTGCCGATTTTCGCTTTCCAACAGTGTGGATTGGGAATCCCAGCATTGGCCATTGGCCTGACTCCATTCATAAGTGATTGGGAATGCCAGCTCTGGCCATTGGCCTGACTCCATTCATAAGTGATTGGCAGCAGAATTTGGCCATTCGGCCCCTCCAGTCTACTCCGCCATTCGATCGTGGCTGATCTATCTCCCTCCTACCTAACCCCATTCTCCTGCCTTCTCCCCGTAACCCCTGACTCCCGAAAGGGATACTCGAGTTTGGGAGGATCTCCTGGTCTGTGTGGCTCAGCACAATGCACATGGCCTCCTGTTCCATTATCCTTCTCACTTAATTGCAGGACGATTTTTTTAACCATCCTTGTTGGAAACCACTCCTCGCTCAGTGTAGCTCGGGCACCGATGCAACCAAGTTATCCCATCGGCTTTCAAATGAGATTTGACTTAGTTTAGTTTAGTTTAGTTTAGAGATACAGCGCAGAAACAGGCCCTTCGGTCCACTGAGTCCGTGCCGACCAGCGATCCCCACACACTACCACCATCCTATACACTAGGGGCAATTTATAACTTCTCACTCAGAGAACCAATTAACCCACAAAAACCAGTGTGTCTTTGGAGTGTGGGAGGAAACCGGCGCACCCGTAAGAGAAACAAATAACCCCGCATGGTCACAGGGAGAACGAACACATTCCGTGCAGACAGAACATGTAGCCAGGATTGAACACGGGTCTCGGGTGCTGTGAGGCAGCAACTCCACCTCTGTGCCACCGTGCCGCCCTCTCCGCCGGTCATGCCAAGTCCGATGGCGTTAACTTGCGGAGCAGGAATGGACACACCAGGGATTCCTGCTCTTGAAGGGCCTAGTCCGTGCTGTGTCTCCCGCCCTCCCCACTCTCCCGACAGACCCCTCCTCCCTGATGAAGAGAGCGCAATGTGCAGAAACTGGCACTCGAGGGGTTGGGTGGACAGGCCGCGTTTTAACCCAACGGTCTCACAAACACAATGGAGCTTAATGTTTAATGTTTACGAACCAGGGGCGGCGCAGCGATGGACCCGGGTTCCATCCCGAGTTTGCACGCTCTCCTGCGCGGAGTTCCGCCCGAGAATGCAGGCAGCTGACCAGACGACCCTTGCCCAGAAACGGCGACAAAAGCAGCTTTCAAAGCTGCGGGGAGAGCAGGCTGTCTCAGATGAAATTGTTTGTTAATTTGACTGGTCGACAGCCGTGGGGCGGCACGGTGGCGCCGAGGTAGAGTTGCTGCCTCACGGCGCCGGAGACCCGGGTTCAATCCCGACTACGGGTGCTGTCCGTACGGAATTTGTACGTTCTCCCTGTGCGTTTTCTCCGAGATCTTCGGTTCGCTCCCACACTCCAAAGACGTACAGGTTTGTGGGTTAATTGACTTGATGTAAATTGTCCCTAGTGTGTGTGTAGGACAGTGTTAATGTGCGGGGATCGCTGGTCGGTGTGGGCTGAAGGGCCTGTTTCCGCGCTGTATCTAAACTAAACTGAAGGGCTTTGTAATGGTGGCTCAGAGGGATTGTGTCTGGGAACTGTGTTGATGTGAAGTATGTTCCTTGCTCAATTATAACTTGGCGTGGTTTACATTTTACATAATCCTGCTCTCTGTATGCGGCATGATGTATTTGAGTTGATCCAGTTCATTGCTACTTGATCTGTTCTCCTCTGTATATCGCTACTCTGCTCCCGAGCTCTGGAATGCATCCCATTACGGGATAAAATTGGTCTCAACAGCTGTCAGCTTTTTTTTCTTCTAAAAATGGAATTAAATAGTTTATTTTCTGGCCCAGCAGCTCTTGAGCTGGTGGTTTTTACTTCAGTTTCGTTCTTTACCTCATTCTTTTGTAAGATCGGTGGAGGGGCAGGTCCTGTAGAGAGGTTGGGGACCCTGCAGAAGGACTTGGACAGGTTGGGAGAGTGGGCAGAGAAGTGGCAGATGGAATACTGTAGTGTAGTGCAGGGTGGAGTCGTGCATTTTTTGGTAGTGGGAATAAAGGCGTAGACTATTTTCCAAATTTCGGAGAGAATCGGAAATCGGAGATGCAAAGGGACTTGGGGGTGCTGGTACAGGATTCCCCAAAAAGTTAATTTGCAAGTGAAACCCTCTTTTGAGAGGGTTAGAATACAAAACCAGGCTTTATAAGGAATTGGTCAGACTGCATTTGGGGTATTGGGAGCAGTTTGTGGAAGGATGTGCTGGCGTTGGAGAGGGCCCAGAGGAAGTTTATGAGAATGATCCCGGGAATGAGCAAGTTAACATGATGAGCATTTGAAGGCACTGGGCCTGTACTCGCTGGAGTTTAGACCGATGAAGGGGGACCTCATTGAAACGTGCCGAATAGTGAGCGGCCTGGAGAGAGTGGATGCGGAGAGGATGTTTCCACTAGTGGGAGAGTCTAGGACCAGAGGTCACAGCCTCAGAATAAAAGGACGTACCTTTAGAAAGGAGATGAGGAGGAATTTCTTTAGTTAGAGGGCTGTGAATCTGTGGAATTCATTGCCACAGACGGCTGTGGTGGCCACGTCAATGGATATTTTGTAATGGGGAGATGGATAGGTTCTTGACTAATGAATTTCGATCATTTCTAACAAACAGGAATGGGGTGGCTATGAAGAAACTTCGCACTCCCCTCTCACTGACCCTGAGATTCCCAGACTCTGCCCAACCACAGTGTAACTTAGAACAGAGGGAATCTGAATGGCTCTTCAACTCTGGAAGGCAGTGCAACAGATGCAAGTTCATCGGCAGAATTAGGCCATTCGGCCCATCAAGTCTACTCTGCCATTCAATCATGGCTAATCCATCTCCCCACCTAACCTCAATCACCTTTAATAGAACATCTTTTAACTGAAGTGCTCTTTCTCGATTAATACGGGTGTTAGGGGTGATGGGGAGAAGGCATAGGAGTGGGGTTAGGAGGGAAAGATAGAATGGCGGAGCAGACATGATGGGTTTTCTCCCAGACCATCGGTTTCCTCCCACACTCCCAAGACGTACAGGTTTGTGGGTTAATTGGCTTGGGATAAATGTTAAAATTGACCCCCATGTTGGGTAGTGTTCGTGTGCGGGGATCGCTGGTCGGCGCGGGCTCGGTGGGCCGAAGGGCCTGTTTCCGCGCTGTATCTTTAAACTAAACTGAACTAAAAGCACTGCCTGCACTGGAGAGCTGCGCAGAGTTGAGCCAACAAGTCTCTGGTGCAGAATACTGAAGAAGGGTCTCGACCCCAAACGTCACCCATTCCTTCTCTCCAGAGATGTTGCCTGTCCCGCTGAGTTATTCCAGTTACCTGGTCCCACAACCTTCTGTGTCAAGGGCAGAGATTATCAAGGTTCAGCTGCTTGCCTGACAATTTGGAAAATTAAGCATTTACCACTAGCACGGGACACCCCAAAACCTCAGACTTGGGTGTAATGTCAAATTTAGTGATTACTGGAGATCGACACAAAATATAGAACAATGAATGAAAGATATGCAACAACAAAAAAAGTAACGATGATAAAAGGAGCAGGCCATTGTTAGCTGTCTAGGGTGAAAACGAGAAGCTGGTGCGACTTGGGTGGGGGAGGGATGGAGAGAGAGGGGATGCTGGGGTTACTTGAAGTTAGAGGAGTCAATATTCATACCACTGGGCTGCAAGCTGCCCAAGCGAAATATGAGATGCCGTTCCTCCAATTTGCGTTTAGCCTCACTCTGACAATGGATGAGGCCTGGAACAGGAAGTGTAAGAAAATAACTGCAGATGCTGGTACAAATCGAAGGTATTTATTTATAAAATGCTGGAGTAACTCAGCAGGTCAGGCAGCATCTCAGGAGAGAAGGAATGGGTGACGTTTCGGGTCGAGACCCTTCTTCAGACTGATGTCAGAGGGGGGCGGGACAAAGGAAGGATATAGGTGGAGACAGGAAGATAGAGGGAGAACTGGGAAGGGGGAGGGGAAGAGAGGGACAGAGGAACTATCTAAAGTTGGAGAAGTCAATGTTCATACCGCTGGGCTGCAAGCTGCCCAGGCGAAATATGAGGTGCTGTTCCTCCAATTTCTGGTGGGCCTCACTATGGCACTGGAGGAGGCCCATGACAGAAAGGTCAGACTGGGAGGGGGAGTTGAAGTGCTCAGCCACCGGGAGATCAGGATGGTTAAGGCAAACTGAGCGAAGGTGTTGAGCGAAACGATCGCCGAGCCGGCGTTTGGTTTCGCCGATGTAAAGAAGTTGACATCTAGAGCAGCGGATGCAATAGATGAGCCTGGAACTGGAAGGTCAGTGTGGGAATGGGAAGGAGAATTAAAGTGTTTGGCAGCTGGGAGATCAGAACTAGTGTGAACGGGTAAAGGCCAAGACAGACACAAAATGCTGGAGTAACTCAGCGGGTCAGGCAGCATCTCTGGAGAAAAGGAATGGGTGACGTTTCATGTTGGGACCCTTCTTCAGACTGGCACTGACCCCCTCTCCTACCTGAGACTCGGGTAGTGTTCTGGAGTTGCCCTGGGATTGTCTGCTTTTAATAATTTTAAAACGGGAAAAAAAATGCTCTCGTTGAAAATCTGGTAACAATTTATGATGCTGAGTTGATTTCAAGCATTTTTTTTAAAATTCGAGAGGAAAGTTCTTGTTAATTGGCGTTGTGGGTGCCTTGAGTCCGGGCAGGCCAGATGCCTTGGCCTGGGCTCAGATTGAAGGCCCCGTCACGTGTGAGCTGCTGGTTCATGTGTGTCCCCCCCCCGCCCCAGAGTCTAGTTTATGTTTAGAGATGCAACGCCTAACCAGGCCCTTCAGCCCACCAAGCCCGCGCTGAACAGCAAACCCCCGCACACTAACACTATCCTGCACACACTAGGGGCAATTTACATTTATACCAAGCCAATTAACCTACAAACCTGCACGTCTTTGGAGTGTGGGAGGAAACCGGAGCACCCGGAGAAATACCTGCACGATCACGGGGGGAATGTACAAACTCCGTCCAGACAGCACCCGTAGTCGGGATTGAACCCGTGTCTCTGGCGCTGTGAGGCAGCAACTCTACCGCCGCGCCACCGTGCCGCCCATAACTGTTTGCATTGAAACTTCGACAAGCCCTGTAGCCAGGGCAGGGGTTAGGTGTTGGGGGCAGGGGGTGGGAGGGAAGGGAGAAAGGGGGTCGGGTGGAATGGAGTTGGGGGCCGGGTGGAATGGAGTTGGGTGCCAGGGGGCCGGGTGGAATGGAGTTGGGTGCCAGGGGGCCGGGTGGAATGGAGTTGGGTGCCAGGGGGCCGGGTGGAATGGAGTTGGGTGCCAGGGGGCCGGGTGGAATGGAGTTGGGGGCCGGGTGGAATGGAGTTGGGTGCCAGGGGGCCGGGTGGAATGGAGTTGGGGGCCGGGTGGAATGGAGTTGGGTGCCAGGGGGCCGGGTGGAATGGAGTTGGGTGCCAGGGGGCCGGGTGGAATGGAGTTGGGTGCCAGGGGGCCGGGTGGAATGGAGTTGGGTGCCAGGGGGCCGGGTGGAATGGAGTTGGGGGCCGGGTGGAATGGAGTTGGGTGCCAGGGGGCCGGGTGGAATGGAGTTGGGTGCCAGGGGGCCGGGTGGAATGGAGTTGGGTGCCAGGGGGCCGGGTGGAATGGAGTTGGGTGCCAGTGGGGAGAGGTTGGGGAAGAAGGGGTTGGTGGGGTTGGGATTTGGAGGAGAAGGGTTGGGGAGGAGTGTGTGGAGAACGAGGGGGGTGGTGGGGAGTGGGAGGAAAGACCGGATTGGGATGGGGGGGGGGGGGGTGTTGTGGGGCCAGGCTGACAGTGGAGGGAAGGGTTGGGGGCAGGAGAGAGACCAGGATGGAGAAGATCCTTGGGGACAGGAGGCTAGAGGGAGGTGTTGGTGGAAGGATACCAAGTGGTGGGGAGTTGAAGACAGAGGGGGGAGGAGTTGGGGTCAAGTCCAGAAAATATAATACAAAGCTTCCCTAGATAAATCCCGGGACCTCCTGCTGCCCTCTCATCCCTGCTATTGAGGCAGTGCAGCGTAGGTTCACGAGGTTAAACCCCGGGATGGTGGGACTGTCATATGAGGAAAGATTGGAAAGACTGGGCTTGTATTCGCTGGAATTTAGAAGGATGAGAGGGGATCTTATAGAAACGCATAAAATTATAAAAGGACTAGACAGGCTGGATGCAGGAAAAATGTTCCCAATGTTAGGTGTGTCCAGATCCAGGGGCCACAGTCTTAGAATAATGGGGAGGCCATTTAAATCTGAGGTGAGAAACACAATTTTCACCCAGAGGGTTGTGGGATACTCTGCCACAGAGGGCAGTGGAGGCCAATTCACTGGATGGATTTAAGAGAGAGTTAGATAGAGCTCTAGGGGCTAGCGGAATCAAGGGATATGTTGAGAAGGCGGGCACGGGTTACTGATTGTGGACGATCAGCCATGATCACGATGAATGGCGGTTGCTGGCTCGAAGGGCCGAATGGCCTCCTCCTGCACCTGTTTTCTCTGTTTCTCTGCTCGTGGAAAGCTTCCCATCTGCCGCTGGAGGAACCCGTTGATCAGCTTGTGCCTCCGGCCGCCACACCCTGCAAGTGTGAAGCAGGCAGCTGTCGGAGGTGATCGCCGCAAACAGGTGGAGCCCAGCCACGTTAGCAGCATTGGCACTGGTTCAAGAAGCCCAGGGGAGCAGCCAGAGCATTGAAGATAGACGCTAAACGCTGCCCTGTTTGAGCTCAAAGGTCTGGCTGAAATTCGTGTGGTACCTGTTGTCTGTCACTGGTTGTCATCTCGCAGTGAGCTGTGGGAAGGAACCACCACAGCTGGGCGCAAGGGAGGTGCAAGGAGAGAGAGTTTAGTTTACAGCGAAGATACTAGAGGAACAAGATGGACCACTCCGTTGAAATTGCCTATACTGAAGTGTATGTAGTATGCAAAGGAGTGTAACGTCCGCCATTTTAGTAGGCAAAACCCGCCATCCATTACGCCTCTCGCAGTGTAATCAGTGTTTGGGGGAACAGTATGTGTGATGATACCATTAAAATGCAGAATATATCATCAGAATATATCAACTCACAGATTTTTGTTATTTTTCTTTTAAAATGTTTCTGCAAGTTTCTGCCTACTAAAATGGCGTCATAGACAATAGGTGCTGGAGGAGGCCATTTGGCCCTTGGTGCTGGAGGAGGCCATTTGGCCCTTTGAGCCAGCACCGCCATTCAATGTGATCATGGCTGATCATTCTCAGTCAGTACCCCGATCCTGCCTTCTCCCCATACCCCCTGACTCCGCTATCCTTAAGAGCTCTATCCAGCTCTCTCTTGAATGCATTCAGAGAATTGGCCTCCACTGCCTTCTGAGGCAGAGAATTCCACAGATTCACAACTCTCTGACTGAAAAAGTTTTTCCTCATCTCAGTTCTAAATGGCCTACCCCTTATTCTTAAACTGTGGCACCTTGTTCTGGACTCCCCCAACATTGGGAACATGTTTCCTGCCTCTAACGTGTCCAACCCCTTAATAATCTTGTACGTTTCAATAAGATCTCCTCTCATCCTTCTAAATTCCAGTGTATACAAGACATACTACGGTTTTTAGGGTCGAGTGGTCTATCTTGTTCCTCTAGTATCTTTGGTTTAGAGATAGATGTGGGAGCATAGTTTAGAGAAACAACGTGGAAACAGGCCCACGCTGACCAGCGATCCCACACACTAACACTATCCTGCACACACTAGGGAAATTTACATTCATACCAAGCCAATTAACCTACAGACCTGCACGTCTTTGGAGTGTGGGAGAAAGGTGAAGATCTCGGTGAAAACCCATGGGGAGAACGTACAAACTCCGTGCAGGCAGCACCCGTAGTCGGGGTCGAACCCGGGTCCCTGGCGCTGTAAGGCAGCAACTCTACCGCTGCGCCACCGTTGAAGGCAGTGTTTGGCACCGGGGAAATGTGCTTGATCTTTGACCTGTGAAATGGTGTCAGTGGATGGGCTGCGTACAACTGAATGGGCAGAGGGAGACGGCGTGTAACTTCTCTCTGAGAGACGCCATCTCTAATCATCCAGCAATCCGTCACTACCACACTAAGTGTTGGTTTAGATCAGGGATCTCCAAACAATGGCCCGCGGGCCACATCCGGCCCTCAGCAGGCTCGTAGACAGCGGGGACTGGAGGCAGAAGGTTCGCCGGAGAGCAGATCGCCACCGACCCAGAGCTGGGACAAGGCGAGAGATCGCAGCGCCCCCTCGCTCAACCTGGGGAGAGAGAGGGAGGGAGGGAGAGAGTCGGGGGAGAGGGAGCAGCGGGTGAACGCAGGAGAGCGGGGAGGGTGTCAGCGGGTGCTACTCCCTCCCTCTCTTTCCCCTCGCCCTGTCCAACAGCGCCAGCGAGATCTAACGTTGCTGCGTTAGAGGGAGATGGGGCCGGGGAAGAGAGTGGAGGAGCGGCACAGATCTCACTGGCTCTGGGAGAGAGGAAAGAGAGAGAGGGAGAGAGAGAGAAAGAGGGAGGGAGCAGCCCCCGCAAGTGGCGGCGCTCCTTCACCGGACCCTCCAACACCCTCCTCTTCCCCGCGTTCCCGCTCTCACCCGCTGCTCCCTCTACCCTGACTCTCTCCCCCCCGCCCGCCTCTCTCCCCCCTGCCCCCCTCTCTCCCCCCCGCCCCCCTCTCTCCCCCCCGCCCCCCTCTCTCCCCCCGCCCCCCTCTCTCCCCGCCCCCCTCTCTCCCCCCTGCCCGCCTCTCTACCCCTCTCTCCTTTTTCTCTCTCCCACAGTGGTGGTCACTGTATTTTTTCTGTTTTATAAATAATTGTATACCCGCGGAGTATATATATTCTAATATTTTTGAATCTCTTTTTAAAAACTGAATATTTTTTATTTGTTGTCATATAAACCTAATGTAAACTAACCTAATCTAACCTCACCATGCAACAAAGGCTTTTCACTGTACCTCGGTACACGTGACAATAAACTAAACTACAACAAGCCATCTTGGTGCCCAAGTGCCCACTGTCTGATGGGGAACAAAGTGACTTAGAGTTGGGGGGGAAAGTGCAGAGTTTAAAAAAAAAAAAGTTTCATCTAAGCTGCATTGAGGTGGCCTGGGAGCCTTCAATAAAACAATTTCTGTTGTTCAAGCTAACGTCCTTAAAACATGCCTGGCTGTTGTAGTTCATCAGCCGCTCGGTGTCTCAGAAAGCCTATTGTATGGCTGTGACAACGCTATTCAACACAGACGGAGCTCATGGGAGGATGGAAAACAGAGGCCTATTGTGTGTCTGGACAGTTGGGCTTCAGAATCCCAACACATTGAGAATGTGCAAGTGGGGTGGGCCAAGCCTGGCTGGCTGGGTGTAGAGGACACTGCCCACTCAGGGCGGCACGGTGGCGCAGCGGCAGAGTTGCTGCCTTACAGTGAATGCAGCGCCGGAGACCCGGGTTCGATCCCAACTACGGGCGCCGTCTGTACAGAGTTTGTACGTTCTCCCCGTGACCTGCGTGGGTTTTCTCCGAGACCTTCGGTTTCCCCCCGCACTCCAAAGACGTGCAGGTTTGCAGGTTATTTGGCTTGGTAAATAGAGAAATTGTCCCTTGTGTGTGTAGGATGGTGTTAATGTGCGGGGATCGCTGGTCGGCGTGGACCCGATGGGCCGAAGGGCCTGTTTCCGCGCTGCACCTCTGAAACTAAACTAAAACACTGCTGTCCTGGCATACCATCGCCTCCCCATGGCCGCTGGGGAAACTGCGACTGGACAATGGGATGCGACACGGGCTTTCTGAAGTTTACTTTAGTTGAGAGATACATCAGGGAAACAGGCCCTTCACCCCCCCAGTGTCTGACGACCAGCGATCCCCGCGTATTAACACCATCCTGCTCACACCAGGGACAATTTTTACATTCACACCAAGCCAGTTTACCTATGTACCTGTACGTCTTTGGAGTGTGGGAGGAAACCAAAGATCTCGGAGAAAACCCATGCAGGTCACATGGAGAACATACAAACTCCGTACAGACGGCGCCCGTAGTCAGGATCGAACCCGGGCCTCCGTAGCAGCAGGCGCTGTAAGGCAGCAACTCTACCGCTGCGCCACCGTGCCGCCCCCTGAAGTAGGGTCCTGACCCGAAACACTGCCTTTCCATCCCCTCCATAGACGCTGCCTGACCCTCTGAGTTCCTCCAGCACTTTGTGTTTTGCGCAAGATTCCACCGTCTGCAGTTCCTTGTGTTGCCGCCTTTCTGTAATCTATTTTCTTCTTGCCATGTCTACTAGTCTGTGCGTCAAACCTTCCTGAAGGCTTTGATGGTGGAATTCCCTCCTTAACCCTAGAAACAAAGAACGGCAGATGTTGGTTTCTACCAAAGATAGACGCAAAGCGCTGGAGTAACTCAATGGGTCAGGCAGCAGTCTGAAGAAAGGGTCCCAACCCGAAATGTCACCCATCCTTTTTCTCCAGAGATGCTGCCTGACCCACTGAGTTGCTCCAGCACTTTATGCCTGTCCTTTCTTAATCCTGACTCCTTTGTTATTGTAGACAATAGGTGCAGGAGGAGGCCATTCAGCCCTTCGAGCCAGCACCGCCATTCAATGTGATCATGGCTGATCATTCTCAATCAGTACCCCGTTCCTGCCTTCTCCCCATACCCGCTGACTCCGCTATCCTTAAGAGCTCTGTCTAGCTCTCTCTTGAATGCATTCAGAGAATTGGCCTCCGCTGCCTTCTGAGGCAGTGAATTCCACAGATTCACAACTCTGACTGAAAATGTTTTTCCTCGTCTCAGTTCTAAATGGCCTACCCCTTATTCTTAAACTGTGGCCCCTGGTTCTGGACTCCCCCAACATTGGGAACATGTTTCCTGCCTCTAACGTGTCCAACCCCTTAATAATCTTATACGTTTCGATAAGATCTCCTCTCATCCTTCTAAATTCCAGTGTATACAAGCCTAGTCGCTCCAGTCTTTCAACATATGACAGTCCCGCCATTCCGGGAATTAACCTAGTAAGCCTACACTGCATGCCCTCAATAGCAAGAATATCCTTCCTCAAATTTGGAGACCAAAACTGCACACAGTACTCCAGGTGCGGTCTCACTAGGGCCCTGTACAACTGCAGAAGGACCTCTTTACCCCTCCTCCAGCACTTTGTGTTCTACTTAAGATTCTGGCTTGTGCATTTCATTGTGACTCCAGGAGTCTACCTGTGTAAAGTCAGAGTAACACCACGCAGAAACATAGTATGTAGGGAAAAAACTGCAGAAGCTGGTTTAAATCGAAGGTAGACACAAAATGCTGGAGTAACTCAGCGGGTCAGGCAGCATCTCGGGAGAGAAGGAATGGGTGACGTTTTGGGTCAAGACCCTTCTTCAGACATCTTGCATAGGCTGCTAAGACCACCATCGGTGTTTACTGCTCTCTCTGTTTTCAAATCATTTAATTATCTTGTTCCTCTCAAAGTTTCAGTCTGAAGAAAGGTCTCGACCCGAAACGTCACCCATTCCTTCTCCCCTGAGATGCTGCCTGACCCGCTGAGTTACTCCAGCATTTGCAGTTCTTTCCTACACGGATTTCTAACCTGAACTGGGCTGGCTGGTGGAACTTTTTGACCTCGAGGCCCTTTACGCAGGTCAGGGTCCGGTGTTGCCATGGGAGGCCTCCTGGGAGTTTTCACTGTTCACGGTTCCGTCTAAATAGCAAGAAAGTGCCGCAGTTGCCAAGGTTTAGGATCAAAGATCTCCCGCCACAATCTCCTCCTGCCGAGGATGGTTCCTGTTTTCTTGGTCTCCATCTGCAATGGCGCCAAAGGAATGTTGTGCGCCCTCTTGGGTGGAAGTGGGGCCTAGATTACAGGCCTCTAGTGGTTAACTGGATGGTTTAGTTTAGTTTAGAGATACAGGGCGGAAACAGGCCCATTGCCCCACAGAATCGGCGCCGACCAGCGATCCCTGCACATAAACACTATCTCACACACACGCACGCACGCACACACACACACACTTATAATTATACCAAGCCAATCAACCCTCAAACCTGCACGTCTTTGGAGTGTGGGAGGAAGCCGAAGATCTTGGAGAAACCCCCTGTGGTCAGGGGAGAACGTGCAAACTCCGAAGAGGCAGCACCCGTAGTCAGGATTGAACCCGGGTCTCTGGCGCTACAAGCGCCGTGAGGCAGCAACTCTATCGCTGCGCCGCCAATAGCTTGTGGGAGGGAGACTTTCTGGGAGCCAGTGCCGTTCATTAAAGTGTTCAGAACGTACTCCGGCAATCACATCTGTGATATCGAGGAGGCCTGGGCTCGGAATCTGCATGTGGCTTGAGGTTTTACCTCAAAGGGCTTTCGTCATGGCAACTCCTCCCCACCTCCCTGGTGATAAATGACTGCAATAAATGGTTTCCCCTTTGTGACTCTTGTGGTTTTTGAAGGCTTCTGAAGGTGCAGCCGGGTCTCCCGAAGCTGTGGTTCGTGAGACTCTGCAGGCTGGGGGCCTCCTTGCGCTGTTAACTCCAGCAGCCTGTCCCCGCTGAGCGCCAAACCCTGGGAGTGAATTAACCTTGTACCTGGGACAAGCGCTGTGAAAATGCATCCTCTATAAACATCCTTCCTCTGTGTGCCGGGACAATGTTTGCTGCTGCCTCTGCTCGCCATGCAGTCCGAATTCCAACAAGCCAGCCACCCGATCTCCACACCCATGCTCGTACCATACGGCAGAACTTTATTTATCCCAGGAGGGAAATTGGTCTGCCAACAGTCATAAAACGCAAGCTACATGAAACGTGAAATGAAAGTGTCGCGTGGAAAGGGTTGGGGATGAACAAAGATTGGGGTGGGAGGGGGAGGGGGGTTGGGGGTGGGAGGGGGAGGGGGGGTTGGGGGTGGGGGTGAGGGGAGTCAGTATCCCCCACGACAGAAGGGGGAGGAGTTGTACAGTTTGATAGCCGCAGGGAAGAAGGATCTCCTGTGGTGTTCTGTACTGAATCTTGGTGGGACCAGTCTGTTGCCCAAGTTGCTCCTGAGGTTGACCAGTGTGTCATGGAGGGGGTGAGCTGTATTGTCCAAGATGCTCCGCAGTTTGAGGAGCATCCCCCCCCTCCAAGACCACCTCCCGTGAACCCAACACCGCTTCCAGGACGGAGGCAGCCATTCCCCCCCCCCCCCCACAAGACTGAGTCCTTCTCACAGCTCCCTGCGGTACCTCGTCCAAACGCTGCGAGCTGTACCACGTGTTGGCACCGCGCACCAGCGCTTAAACTTACTGGTTGGTTTGGTCTCCCTCGGGCAGCGATATTGCCCCTGGCTATGGATTCTAGAAACAAAACAGAAAAATAGGCGCAGAAGTAGGCCACTCAGCCCTTCGAGCCAGCACCGCCAATCAATATGATCATCTAAAATTAGTACCCAGTTCCTGCCTTCTCCCCATATCCCTTGATTCCTTTAGCCCTAAGAGCTAAATCTAACTCTCTCTTGAAAACATCCAGTGAATTGGCCTCCATTGCCTTCTGTGGCAGAGAATTCCACAGATTCACTACTCTCTGGGCGAATAAATTTTTCCTCGTCTCAGTCCTAAATGGCCTACCCCATATTCTTAAACTGTGTGAACCCTGGTCCTGGAATCCCCAACATCATGGATTTTTTTCCCTGCATCTAGCCTGTCCAATCCTTTAAGAATGTTATATGTTTCTATAAGATCCCCTCCCATCCTAAATTCCAGTGAATAAAAGCCCAGTTGACCCATTCTTTCATCATATGTCAATCCTGCCATCCCCGGGAATTAACCTGGTGAACCTACGCTGCACTCCCTCAATAGCAATAATGTCCTTCCTCGAATTAGGAGACCAAAATTGCACACAATACTCCAAGTGCAGTCTCACCAGGGCCTTTTACAACTGCAGTGGAACCTCCTTGCTCCTAAACTCGAATCCTCTCTCAATGAAGGCCAACATGCCATTAGCTTTCTTCACTGCCTGCTGTACCTGCATGCTTACTTTCAGTGACTGATGTACAAGCACACCCAGGTCTCGTTGCACCACCCCATTTCCTAATCTGATACGACTCAGATAATAATCTGCCTTCCTGTTCTTGCCACCAAAGTGGATAACCTCACATTTATCCACATTATACTGCATCTGCCATGCATCCGCCCACTCACCCAACCTGTCCAAGTCACCCTGCAGCCTCATAGCATCCTTCTCGCAGCTCACACTGCCACCCAGCTTTGTGTCATCTGCAAACTTAGAGACGTTATATTTAATTCCCTCGTCTAAATGGTTAATATATGTTGTAAATAACTGGGGTCCCAGCACCGAACCTTGCGACACCTACTAGTCACTGCCTGCCATTCTGAAAAGGACCCGTTAATCCCTGCTCTTTGCTTCCTGCCTGCCAACCAGTTCTCTATCCATGTCAATACCCTACCCCCAATACCATGTGCTCTAATTTTGCACACTAATTCTGCAGGGATTTCGCCATTCGCACGGCGCTACCCCAGCAAGAAAATTTGTGCATGTGTGTATATATGCATACATCAGTCTAAAGAAAGGTCTCGACCCAAAACGTCCCCCATCCCATCTCTAGATGCTGCCTGTCCCTCTGAGTTACTCCAACATTTTGTGTCTACCTTGTATATAATGTAAATTGTGCGTGTGTGTGTATATATATATATCTATATACTATTAAAACTCAGATCTTGTGTATTTTTTTGGGGTTTGACCTGGTATGCACGTAACAACGGTTTCTCTGATTTCGTCAAAACGGTGAACCGTAGCGCCACGATTTTTGCACCACCTTAATCACCACGCGGTTATCTGCTGGAAAATTATTTTTTATTTAATTCGGTCGCATGTTTTTTAAGTTACAGAGGTTTTAAAGCGCTCACCCCCCCCCCCCCCCTAATTTATAGAGGGCGCTGTGGTGCGGATTTATTGAAGGTCTTCAGCTTGTGATGTCACAATGCCCCTGTGAGATGGGTGCAACATTGTTGCGAAAAGCGTGTGACGTCACAATGGACAAGCAGCTGCTATTGGGTGTCTACTCTTTACAAATTTACATTTTTTTATGAGAAGCACTTGGTCAAGTCAAGTCAATTTTATTTGTACAGCACATTTAAAAACAACCCACGTTGACCAAAGTGCTGCACATCTGATTAGGTACTAAGGAAAAAAATGAAACATACAGTGGCACGCAAACAGTTCACAGCACCTCCTCAATGAGCCTCAAACGCGAGGGAGTAGAAATAGGTTTGAGCCTGGACTTAAAGGAGTGGATGGAGGGGGCAGTTCTGATGGGGAGAGGGATGCTGTTCCACAGTCTAGGAGCTGCAACCGCAAAAGCTCGGTCACCCCTGAGCTTAAGACCGGAAGCTTAGTGACCGGAAATTTTGTGAAAAGGACACTGAGAGTGTGTCTGGGGGAGAGAGATCGTTGCGGAGGGGGCTTGGTGGTGGGGGGAAAGAGGGGTACTGGGAAAAGGGGAGGTCCCCCTTCCCCCCTCAAACCCTTCCTCCCCCCTCCTTCCCACCTCCACCCCCACTCCCTCCTAAAACTCCTCCTCCCTCCCCAACTCCCTCCACCCTCCCTCACCCCTCCCCCCTAACTCCCCCCCGTCCCCTCCATCCCTCCCTCCCCCTCTCCCTTCCCCCTCCCCCCTCCCTCCCCCTACCCCTCTCCCTCCCCTCCCCCCTCCCTCACCCTCCACACCTCCCTCCTCCCTCCCTCCCCTTACCCCCCCCCAATCCCCTACCGGTTACAATGGAAACCCTACGAAGACGGGCCCAACGGGGAAAGAGGGGTACTGGGAAAAGGGGAGGTCCCCCCTCCCCTCCCCCCTCACTCCCCCACCACCCCTACCACCCTCCCTCCCCACCCCTCCCCCCCCTCCCTCCCTTCCCTGCCTCCCCTCCTCCCGGTTACAATGGAAACCCTACGAGGACGGGCCAACGGGGAAAGAGGGCTACTGGGAAAAGGGGAGGTCCCCCTCCCTCCCCACTTGCCCCCTCCCCCTCCCTCCCCCTCCCCCCTACCCCTCTCCCTCCCCTCCCCCCTTCCCACCTCCCCTCCCCTCCCCCTCCACACCTCCCTCCTCCCTCCCTCCCCTTACCCCCCCCCCACTCCCCTCCCGGTTACAATGGAAACCCTACGAAGACGGGCCCAACGGGGAAAGAGGGGTACTTGGAAAAGGGGAGCTCCCCCTCCCTCCCCCTCCCCCCTTCCCTCCCCCCTCCCCTCCCCCCCTCCCTCCCCCTCCCCTCCTACCTCCCTTCCCTGCCTCCCCTCCTCCCGGTTACAATGGAAACCCTACGAGGATGGGCCCAACGGGGAAAGAGGGCTACTGGGAAAAGGGGAGGTCCCCCTCCCTCCCCACTTCCCCCTCCCCTCCCCCCCCCCCTCCCTCCCCCCCCTACCCCGCCTCCCCCTCTCCCTCCCCCCCTCCCCTCCCCTCCTCCCTCCACAACTCCCTCCTCCCTCCCTCCCCTTCCCTCCCTCCCCTCCTCCCGGTTACAATGGAAACCCTACGGGGATGGGCCCAACGGGGAAAGAGGGGTACTGGGAAAAAGGGGAGGTCCCCCTCCCTCCCTACCCCCTCCCTCCCCTCTCCCTCCCCCGTCCCCCCTTCCCCCCTCCCCTCCCCCACTCCCTCCCCCTCCCCTCCTCCCTCCACACCTCCCTCCTCCCCTTCCCTCCCTCCCCTCCTCCCGGTTACAATGGAAACCCTACGAGGACAGGCACAGCGGGGAAAGAGCGGTACTGGGAAAAGGGGAGGTCCCCCTCCCTCCCCCTCCCTCCCTACCCCCCTCCCTCCCCTCTCCCTCCCCCGTCCCCCCTCCCCCCCTCCCTCCCCCTCCCCTCCTCCCTGCACACCTCCCTCCTCCCCTTCCCTCCCTCCCCTCCTCCCGGTTACAATGGAAACCCTACGAGGACAGGCACAACGGGGAAAGAGGGGTACTGGGAAAAGGGGAGGTCCCCCTCCATCCCCCATCCCCTCACCCCTCCCTCCCCCTCCCCCCCTACCCCTCCCCCCCCCCTTCCCCCCTCCCCTCCTCCCTCCACACCTCCCTCCTCCCTCCCTCCCCCTTTCCTCCCTCCCCTCCTCCCGGTTACAATGGAAACCCCTACGAGGACGGGCCCAACGGGCACACTTGTGCTAGTATATATATATATATATATATATATGTGAGTGTGTGTTTATATATGTATGTGTGTGTGTATATATATGTATGTGTGTGTATATATGTGTGTGTGGATGTGTATATATGTATGTATATGTATAAGAAAATAACTGCAGATGCTGGTACAAATCGATTTATTCACAAAATGCTGGAGTAACTCAGCAGGTCAGACAGCATCTCGGGAGAGAAGGAATGGGTGTCGTTTCGGGTCGAGACCCTTCTTCAGACTGAAGAAGTCGACCCGAAATGTCACCCATTCCTTCTCTCCCGAGATGCTGTCTGACCTGCTGAGTTACTCCAGCATTTTATGTATATATATATATATGTGTGTGTATATATATGTGTGTGTGTGTGTATGTATATATATGTGTTTGTGTATGTGTATATATATGTGTGTGTGAATGTGTATATATATGTGTGTATGTGTATATATATGTGTGTGTATGTGTATATATATATATATATGTGTGTATGAATATATATATGTGTGTGTGTGTATATATGTGAATGTATATATATGTATATGTAATATATATGTATATGTGTGTGTGTACATGCACAGACATATCCCATATACACACACACATATATATGTGTATATTTATATATATAATGTGCATGTTTGTAGAGACAGCACCTGTAGTCTGGGACGATCCCGGGTCTTTGGCACTGTAAGGCAGCAACTCTACTGTTGAGTTTCTCTACTGCCCACTCTCTGCCCGTCCACTGTTCAACTCTTCAGCTTGATGGTTGTGAAACTGATAGGCGTGGCAGGACATGCCAGCTGGCCCTTCTGTCTGCTGCTATCGCTGAGCGTTGAGCATGGGGGCGGGCGCGTGGGTGAATCATCCCACTATCATTCCTCCCGTATCTGAGTGATGCCAGACATTCACTGCTCGGGCAGAACGGGCGGGCATGTGGTGGGATGGCTTCTGTGCTACAATTAGATGGAGTGAGAGCCTCCCTTTGCAATTAATGCCAAGTCGGTGGATATTTTCAAGGCGGAGATCGCAGAGATTTGATTAGCAAGAGTGTCGCGGGTTATGGGGAGAAGGCAGGAGAATGGGGTTGAGAGGGAAAGACAGATCAGCCATGATTGAGCGGCGGAGTAGACGTGTGTCGGAAAATGACTGCAGGTGCTGGTACAAATCGAAGGTATTTATTCACAAAATGCTGGAGTAACTCAGCGGGTCAGGCAGCATCTCTGGAGAGAAGGGATGGGTGAGGTTTCGGGTCGAGACCCTTTCAGCGGAGTAGACTTGATAGGCTGAAGGGCCTAATTCTGTTCTAGAACCTATGAACTGATCTGGAATATAAGAAAATAACTGCAGATGCTGGTACAAATCGATTTATTCACAAAATGCTGGAGTAACTCAGCAGGGCAGGCAGCATCTCGGGAGAGAAGGAATGGCCATTCCTTCTCTCCCGAGATGCTGCCTGCCCTGCTGAGTTACTCCAGCATTTTGTGATCTGATCTGGAACCTTTTAAGACTTGAATTACATTTTTTTTCTCCCCCCCCCCCCCCCCCCCCCCCCTCATTAATTTTGAAAAATCAAACCAGAAATTATTTTCGTTTTCTTTCCTCAGGCAAAACGGAAGCTGGACCTGGAAGGCGGTGGGCACCAGTATTTACCGGAATTCCGAACTCCAAAAGGAAAAGGGAAAATGCCTACCAGGATTCCGAGTCCAAAAAGTGAGACCATCCTTATTGTGCGGAAAGTAAACGGGAAGGGGAAAAAAATTGTGCCCCTCGTTAAAATGTGGGTCTCTCCCGGGACCAGTCAAGATTGGCCAATGTATTTTTCTAATGGTGGTAGAATTGTTACAACAATCAAAGGATCGTTCCAGACTACAGGTGCTGTCTCTACAGACATGGACATATATATAAATATACACATATATATGTGTGTGTGTGTGTATATATGGGATATGTCTGTGCATGTACACACACACATATATATATATATATATACGCATACACACATATATATATATACACATACACACACACACACACACACACATATATATATATATATATACGCATACACACACATATATATATATATACACATACACACACACACACACACACACACACATATATATATATACATACATATATATATACACACACACACACACACACGTACACACATAATATTAATAGAGATGGACTGCAAATGATGGTTTACGCCAAAGACAGACGCAAAATGCTGGAGTATCTCTGCAGGGGAAGGAGGCCAACCCTGGAGAGAAGGGTTGGGTGACGTTTCGGGTCGGGGCCCTTCTTCAGACTGAAGGTGTGCTGTGCCGAAGAGCTTGAGGCTGAGAAAAGACCAGGACAGATCGTGGCTGGCAACAGGGGACCTTAGGTGGGGCGGTGCCCTGGTTGGCCAAATGTTGGCTCGGGAAGGTGTGATCTCAGGAGGGATACGAGAGACTATAGACAATAGGTGCGGGCGGAGGCCATTCGGCCCCTCGAGCCAGCACCGCCATGCACTGTGATTCAGTCTGAAGAAACATCACCCATTCCTTCTCTCCTGAGATGCTGCCTGACCTGCTGAGTTACTCCAGTTTTTTGTGAATAAATACCTTCACTGTGATCATGGCTGATCATCCACAATCAGTACCCCGTTCCTGCCTTCTGTGGTGAGAACCATTGTGGCGAACTGGTTAACTGGGGGGGGGGGGGGGGGGATGGAGGAAGAGGGGAGTGTTAGTAGAATTGAGAGGAGCAGAATTTAAAGAAGGTATACAGGGCAATTTAGTTTTAACACAGATTAGGTGCCTGTAATGTGCTGGCAGGAGAGGTGATGGAAGCAGGTACAATAGCAATGTTTAAGAGGGATTTAGGCAGGTACGTAAACAGGCAGGGAATGGAGGGACATAGACAATGTGCAGCAAAATGGGGTTAGTTTGAATTGGCATCATGGTCAGCACAGACATTCTGGGCCGAAGGGCCTATCCCTGAGCTACAGTATGTTCTGAGCACCCAAGAAATAAGATTGAGAGATAGCTGCCTCGAAAGGGGGGGGGGGGGGGCGAGGGAGGGAGAGAATGAAGGAGCGGCTGGGACTCGCCTTAGGCTCGGGCCGCTGCGGACCGTCCGGCGCGGCCTGCAACCACAACAACCTGGCCGCGGGAGAGGACGGCAGGAGAAGGGAAAAGACATTGTGGCCTTCCATCACAGTGAGGAGAGGACTGGAGGAGACTCACTGTGGTGGATGTTTTCTTGATGGATGTTTCTTTTGTGTGTTTTGGGGGTTGTGTAATTTTAATGCCTATTTTGATGCTTTTGTTGTTGGACTGTGGGTGACTGAATTTCGTCCAGTTTGGATGACAATAAAGCTATCTTGAATCTTGAGAGATGGGAGAAGGGGAAAGAGATGGGAGAGGGGGGGGGGGGGAGAGAGAGAGAGAGTCAGGAGGCATGCTTTTATTGAAGCACAATACTTTGATTCCCATTAACGGTATCTCATTCCGTCCGGCCTTTCCTGTAATGGAGTGGATTTAAATTTGAGTGTCTGATGTGGACAAGTGTGAACTCCACGATACAGTTCCAGTAACTTCGTCGTTGCTGTGAGGGGCAATCTAATGGGTGTCCAACAGAGGTGGTTTGACGAAGGATACTGGTGATTGGTGTCAGAAGGAGGAGCTTCATTAGTCACGGGGGTGGGGTGGTGAATCAGTGGAATTCATTGCCGCAGATGGCTGTGGAGGACAGGCCAATGGATATTTTTATGGCGGAGTTAGATAGATTATCGATTGGTACGGGTGGCAGGGGCTATGGGGAGAAGGCAGGAGAATGGGGTTGAGAGGGAAAGATTGATCAGCCATGGTTGAATGGCGGCACAGTAGCGCAGCGGTAGAGTTGCTGCTTTACAGCGAATGCAGCGCTGGAGACTCAGGTTCGATCCTGACTACGGGTGCTGCACTGTAAGGAGTTTGTACGTTCTCCCCGTGACCTGCGTGGGTTTTCTCCGAGATCTTCGGTTTCCTCCCACACTCCAAAGACGTACAGGTATGTAGGTTAATTGGCTGGGTAAATGTAAAAATTGTCCCTAGTGGGTGTAGGATAGTGTTAATATACGGGGATCGCTGGGCAGCACGGACTTGGTGGGCCGAAAAGGCCTGTTTCCGGCTGTATATATATGATATGATATGATGATATGAAACATCGAAAATAGGTGCAGGAGGAGGATATTTGGCCCTTCGAGCCAGCACCGCCACTCATTGTGATCATGGCTGAACATCCACAATCAGTAACCCGTGCCTGCCTTCCCCCCATATCCCTTGGTTCCACTAGCCCCGAGAGCTCGATCTAATTCTCTTTTAAATTCGTCCAGTGAATTGGCCTCCACTGCCCTCTGTGGCAGAGAATCCCACAAATTCACAACTCTCTGGGTGAGATGGGCTGGAATGGCCTAACTGTCATATGTTGAAAGACTGGAGCGACTAGGCTTGTACACACTGGAAATAAGAACGGTGAGAGGAGATTTTATCGAAACGTATAAGATTATTAAGGGGTTGGACACGTTAGAGGCAGGAAACATGTTCCCAATGTTGGGGGAGTACAGAACAAGGGGCCACAGTTTAAAAATAAGGGGTAGGCCATTTAGAACTGAGATGAGGAAAGACTTTTCCAGTCAGAGAGTTGTGAATCTGTGGAATTCTCTGCCTCGGAAGGCAGTGGAGGCCAATTCTCTGAA